>NC_133659.1:37360760-37564643 GCF_037893015.1 Macrotis lagotis | reverse complement strand
AAGCCCAAGTCTTTCTCTTTCTCTCTCTCTCTCTCTCTCTCTCTCTCTCTCTCTCTCTCTCTCTCTCTCTCTCTCCAATCATTGAATTAAACAGAGACACAGAGACTGTTTAAAATTTGAGGGGACAAAAATGAGTTGTTTTGGGGGTTTTTTTATGGGAAGCAAATTAACCCACAGGTAGAGTTGTGCCTGGGAGCAACCCACTTAATTTGGTTATTTCCTGTTCATTGAGGGTCAGCTTTATCTATTAAGTCTGTCATTGTTTCTCCATGCTGGACTTGCCACTATGCTATAACAATGATGATTTTAAAAGTTAGAGAAATATTTATAATCCACCTGGGAGCCAAGACACTCTTCCAGTTCAGTACCTAATGGGAAGAACCAATGCCAATGAGCATTTAAAACCAGTTAAGAAAATCACATGGTCCTTCAGAGTTTCTTTGATTTGAATTTCTCTGTTAGTAATTTTGGAGCATTTTTTCATATATGTAATAGAATATTTTTGTACTATGAGAAATATCAAATGGGATGCTTTCAGAGAAAACTGGAAAGATTTGTATGAAGTGATGCCAACTGAAATGCATAGAAACAGGAGGGGGAAAAATTTTACTATGACAACATTTAAAAAAAAGAATCAACTTTGAAAGACAAATAATTCTGATAAGTGTAATGACTGACCATGATTCTAGAGGGCCATCAACTAAGAATGCTACCTACCTTCAAACAAAGAGTTAAGTGCTGGATGAGACACTTTTTTGGACATGAATCATGTGGGAACTTGTTTGGTCTTGATTATGAGTATTTGTTATAAAGAACAAAGGAAGGAATCATCTATTAATCACCTACTATGTGCTAGAGCATTTACAAATATTACATCATTTGATCCTTGTAATGCCTGTCAGAGGTAGATGTATCCTAGCATGACTAGAAATGTGTTTGACAACCTTTGATTTTAGTCCAATTTGACTTATTTACAGTTTGGAATTACATATCAGGTGAATATCACACTGTAATTATGCCAATTTTCTTTAACAGTCTGTCATTCCATTAAGAAATATAGCATGGTCCAAAGATCCTCTTTCCCAATGATTCTGAACAGGGGGCAGTACCTGAGATTGACCAAACAGTAAATCTGTATTACTGCTATGTATGGAGGATGACAGATGTTAGTAGTCATATTTAATTGTCTTAGAGGGCTCTGAATATTTTCCCTCATAGGAAAGTTTGAGTGGGCCCAAGGAAAGAAGGACTACACTAAACTGGATCAAAAGCAGTAGCATTCTTCTTCCTACTCTCACAGAGTAAGATTAATGTTCATCATTCACTTCCTACCCCCCACCCCCACCCCTATCTTTCCTGTTCTTCTGGAACCAAATGGCTATTGCCTTTGGTCAGTTCTTCTGATTAAGAACCCAGGTATTTTAGAGCCTGAATTCTTTAAGGAACCTGGCTTTTCCAGTGTATAAATACTTAAATACAGCAAACTTCTTGACATGTTAGAAAACACAGGTCTTGGTAAAGGTCAGTTCACCATTGTCATCTATGTTGCTAATGCTGGTTAATATTGTCTTAGGCAACTGATAAAGGTTTGCTTCTTTAAATACTGTATGACAAGCTATTCTCAAGGATGCTTCAAGAGAATTTGAGGATTACACCATGGGCAAAGAGGATTGTATGACTCCTCTCTTTGAGAGGAATAGAGGATATTTTATAGGATGGAGTTACATCAAAAGAGGAAAGATACAGTAAAACTTTTCCTTTATCTCTACGTACTCATTAATCTTTAGAATTACACAGAATAAATCCATTTGATCTCATGACCTGGACTGAAAAACTTTCCCTTTCCCTAACAGAAACCTAATTCCAGTCTTAGTCTCTAGAGGATTTCAGCAAAAAGAAATTTAAAAACTGGGGAATCCATTCTCACCAACCTGAAAAAAAAATCACTATTTAACCCTGTTTGAAACTTGTCTTCTGAAAACACTGATGATTCACTGATAATTTCTTTCATGTCTTGGGTGTGATTCAACTAAGTCTAGAAATTTACACTGTTTTAAAAAAGGTTTTCTTACAAGAGAATATGAATGTATTATTGTCATCTGATTTTTGGAAGGAAACTAAAGACCTGAGAGAGCCTTTGAAGTATGTGACCAGGGGCAGACACTTTGCTTGTTAATAACTGTTAAAATGGCATCCAATCCTATTGAGTCAAGAGATCTCTGAAATGAGCACATAATAGATTCTCTGTTTAATGACCCTCTCAGTCATTTGTGTGATTATGTGTGAAGATATGGTCTGCTGTAGAAAACTGTCTACAAAAGTAAATTTGTTCTCTTCCTGCTTTATCAGAGATACCCACAGTGCATGCCACAGTTCATGGAAGTAAAAGTGTAGGTATGTGATTAGTAGTTACCCAAGTCTTCCTGATCACCCTTTTTGTTGTTGAAATTCTACTCAGGAACTTTCTCCTTACTTTGGAATTTTACCCTCTTCAAGATGTTAAGACAATGATCCCTGAGGAACTTTAAAATCTTGTCATCTTCTACATGGGATTTTTCTGATCCATTTGTTTTGCCAATTTTACTCTCTCCTTGAGGGCTATCATCACTTCCTTGCATTGTACATCAAAGTCTCAATTGCAGAGGTCCAATCTAGGTATTCTGTTATCATCACCAATGACAATATATCTCTACAGAAATGCCAGTGGATCAGTTCTATTTCACATATTATTTTCTGCCTTTCATAGTATCCTCTAGATTTAGAATTAGAAGGAACTTAAAAGGTTATCTAGTCTAATCTCCTCATCTAAAGAGTAGGAAAATGAGACCTGGAGAAATTAAATTACTTCACCATTGCTCGAACCCTTTTCCTTTGATTCTCAAATTTATTGTTTTTTTCTCTCCATAACGGTATCGTTTCCTCTATTAGATTTTTTTAGGTTTTTTTGCAAGGCAAACGGGGTTAAGTAGCTTGCCCAAGGCCACACAGCTAGGTAATTATTAAGTGTTTGAGACCGGATTTGAACCCAGGTACTCCTGACTCCAGGGCCAGTGCTTTATCCACTGCGCTACCTAGCCACCCCCCCCCCCCCCGCCATTAGTTTTTAAAGTTCAGTCTGGCTTAGAAAATTTTTAATTAAGAAAATTTCTGAACTAGTACCAAACATATCCATTATGGTGTCTTTGAACTTTGAACTTTCTTATAAGAAAATGAGCCTATAGTAGATGGAGATTGGTGTATTTGTCCATGAGTGGACTATTTATAACCTAATCTCACATTTCATAATTTCTACCTCTATGTGTGTCATATCAACAAGCATTTGTTAATTGTCTGTTATGCACCAGGCACTATGGGAAGCACTGGGTATACACCAGGAAAAGCTTCAACAGTCCCTTTCCTCAAGAAAGTAATTATCAAATGCTGAGAAACAGCATGCAAGCATCTATGTATTCAAAAGGTATGTGCAAGATAAACTGAAGATAATCTCAGAAGGAGGGCAACAGCATTGAAGAATGAGGGAAGCCTATGTACAGACAATGAGATATAAGCTATGACATGAGGAAAGTCAGGGAAGCAGACAATGGAGGTGGAGGTGACAAAGAAGAGTTTCTAGGCATGAGTGAGAGGCAGTAAAAATGCATGGAAAAAGGAGATGAAGTGTTCTGTGTGAGTAGCAGCAAGAAAGGTAGATTTAATGAATTACAGAGTATATAAAGATATATATAAAGTATAAGAAGGCTGGAAAGTTCTTTGGGATCAGACATTTTACCACTGACTTTACACTTCCTGCTCTCCATCAAAAATATCAACATTACAACTAATGGAAAACCCCTAAATCTCTGTAATTATCCTAGAGAACTCTGTCATGTGATGGAAGAATGTCAAATATAGTAGCAATCTACTCTAACTATGAAGTATGTAAACTCAGAACAAAAAAAAAAGGCCAATGAAGGACTTTTGGTGGATTTTAAGGAACATTTTTTTTTCCTTAACCAGGAAACCAGAATCTTTAAGAAAATGATGTCAATGCATTAATGTTTGTCCTCAATAGAGAAATTCAAAATAAAAACACTAAGCCATCTGAAGACAGACATTGTTCACCCAGCATGCCTTGCATTCAGAGATTTGAAGGTTACTCCAGATTCATAGATTGTAGAAAAAGAATTCTTACGCTGGTGATGGATTTGTGGGTAGATTTCAGTGAGTCTGTGAATTTCTGTAGGAAAAGTCACATTTTTGTTTTCTATCTTGAATATAACATTTTCTTCTCACCTCTGCCAAAGAGGTCCATCACAGCAAAAAAGTTAAGAACTTTTACTGTAGAACAACTGAGAAAATTTAAAATTTGGGGAAGAAGCCACCATTTCCCTAAAGACAGGTTTTACTCACATGACTAGTCATTATCACTAGAACACATGGCTACATTTCCCTTGGATTTTTCTCATAGTATTCTGGCAGGCACATTGTTTTTGTGGCACCTAATGTCAGTTCAAAAGGAAAATAAAATGCAATGATTCCTCCTTTTAAAAAAAAGTAGTTGTATTGACTTTTGAAACAACCAGAACAATTTCACCCCATTTTCCACCACTTGAAGTTCTGTAATAACAACTTTCAACTGCCCCAATCAGAAAATTTCAACTAAGAAAACTTCTCATAGATTACTTCTCCAAGTCATTAAATTAAAAATCCACTGAATTATTGACTCTCTTTCCCCATAAGAAAGGGAATATAAACTCAATTCAATCTAATACACCACATCATTTTTAGGAGACAACTATGTATGTGCTAAGTCAAATGCTGAGTACTGGGAATAAAAAGGCAAAAAGAGAACAGCTTCTGTTCTCTAGAAGTTTACATTTACTTGGGAAATAAAATATTTAGATCTATAATTAAATTCAAAGATAGATGAAATACTTTTCATTTATTTATTTATTCATTCCTTTATTTTTAATATTTGTTTTTAAAATTTTGAATTTGAAATTGTCTTTATCTTCCAAGTCTTTCACCAACCCATTGAAAAAGCAAGAAATATATCAAATATACATGTGAAGTCAGGCAAAACCTAGTTCCATATTACAAAAAAAGGCAAGAAAAATAAAGTGAAAAAAGTATGCTTCAATAGTTCATCAGTTGAGAGTTTTAAGTACTACTAAGTACTGCTTTGGCTACATCCTACATATTTTACCAACTTGTCTCATTGTTGTCATTCTTTTTAATGAAATTATTGCTTAAATGATTTGTTTCTTGACCCACTCATTATTTAGGATTAGATTCTTAATTTCTAATTAATTTTTAAGGTACACTTCCGTGGTCCTTTATTGAAAGTAATTTTATTGCATCTTGTTCTGAAAAGGGTGCATTTAAGGTTTCTGCTTTTCTGTATTTGTTTATGAGGTTTTAATGACAATATATAGTACAATTATGTGAAGGTACTACGTACAGCTAAGAAAAAGTCATATGTTCTATTCCCATTCAATTTTCTCCAGATGATTATAAAAACTAACTTTCCTAAAATTATATTCATCTCCTTAATATCCTTCTTATTTATTTTATGATTATCTGTAACTAGTTCTGATAGGAAAAAGTGGACCAAATACTTTCAAAGAAGGGAAACTGCTAATAACTGTAGGAATCAAAAAAGTTTTCATGTAATAGTTGGCCACTGAACTATGCCTTATGGATTCTGTGAGGTGAAGAAGAGGAGAAAAGGGAGGTAAGTAAGATGGGGGGGGTAATTGTAAAACTCAAATAATATCTTTAATGAAAATTAATTTTAAAAAATAAGAGGAGAAAAATATACTCCATATGTGAAAGATCATCTATGTGGAAGAAGATTGGCAAAAGATAAAAATGCATATTGGGGAATATCTAAAAGTAAGTGTGGAGTCAATTTAACTTGTATTTTAAGCACAAGATGCGTTTTATTAACTATAGATGTTTCCATCTATGATGGAGATACAAGAACTTTGCTATTATGGGGCAGGGTTCCCCATATAGGAGGGATAAACTTCTTAATTGTTAGCTTCTCTAGTAATTAATGTTGAAAACCAGAAAACAAAAGATATTAAAGTATATTTTCTATGTGACGCTAATTTCATCTTAATGTAAATTTCTAAAGAAACATTAGGAAATTTCATGATTAAAGTTATCCCATTCACCAATTGTTCTCCCTTATAAAACCTTTTTTCTACACAAGCTTTCCTTCTCTTTAGAGTGAATATCATACTCTCTGATTTCATTTTTTCTCAAATCTTGAGGGATATGATTTGTCTATTACTCCTCCTTTAGTTCTCTTACCTGTAATCCTTGTATTTCTTATATAGTCTTTCCTATTCCTCACAATTTTTGTAAATTCCAAAAATATAGTATTTTGTCTTTAGAGTTGTTCAAATTTAGCTCACTCCCTTCCTCTTTCCCCAAACCCTGCCACCCCCTTTATTTCTTATCTATTTCCCTAGTTTGGGAGTTTTACTTAACTTATAATTCCTTTTCCTTACTTCCTTTTATTTAGTTATCTAGTTATTTCATTATTTCTCCCTCTTTCCTCCCCTCTCAGTTAAGTAGTTAGGTGAAATTCTCCTCCCTCACATCCTCTTCAATTTCTTTTATTCATTAAGTATTTTTTCATTTCATTTTCTGTACATTCTTATAAAATTATTCCATTCTCTCTTTCTCTTCATTATTTATATTTCCATTTTATCTATTCTAATTTTTTATCCAAGGGCAGCTAGATGACTCAGTGGATAGAGAATGACCTTGGAGACAGGAGAAAGGGAATATAAATCTAATCTTAGTCACGTGACACGTGCTAGTTGTATGACCTTGGACAAGTCACTTAACCCTGATTGCCTCACATCCAAAGGCCATCTCCAGTCTTCCTGATCCATATCTGGTCATTGAATCCAAAGGATTTTAGAAGAGAAATTGAGGTTGGTGACTTAGCACAGCAGGCCCTTAATTCAAATCCAATTTATGTGCTCCTTATGGCATCACTTCCCTGATATTATGGTCTTCTTTGAGAATCAAAAACAATTATTAGAC
Source organism: Macrotis lagotis (assembly GCF_037893015.1). Classification (NCBI taxonomy): domain Eukaryota; kingdom Metazoa; phylum Chordata; class Mammalia; order Peramelemorphia; family Peramelidae; genus Macrotis; species Macrotis lagotis. The sequence goes on along the minus strand of NC_133659.1, from coordinate 37,557,602 downwards.
TTTTATCTTTTGAATTGTGATATATATATTATATATATATATATATATATATATATATATATATATATAGTCCTTATTTATCTATCTTCCTCATGGAATTAAAACTTCTAAGGTAGTGATTTGGGATTCCTTCTTTTCTATGTTACAGCCATGTATATCACCTTTTTCTGTTACCTCTGATTCATATTTCAATATTGTCCTATAGAAGGAATTTTCTTATGTTCCTGACTGTAGATTTCTTTATTAACTTTTACCTTCCTTATATCAAATTTTATTCATTTGTGATGAAATCCCCTCCCTGAGTTTATGTGTTATCCTCAGGAGCTGCGATTCCCCTACTCATGATGAATAACCTTTCTTAGTACCAAATCTCTGCAGATTACATTCATTAAAAGGTCCCCATTTTCCCTTAGAAAATATCTCTCTTCCCTTATGGGAGCAATCATCATTGGGACCCATTCCAGCCACTGAAACACTATCTCTTCTTTCTTTTCTCCTGTGTCAAGGCATTCTGTTGCGTCTTAGCCCATTCTCCTGTGGGTTCTCTTCTTTACATGAGACTACAAAATTTTTTTCCCTTCATTTTTCATCTTGGTACATCACATTTACCTCTCTAACTTCTTCCCTTCCCTCTTTTATATACCTCCCATTCTGCAATTTAGCCCCACAGAAATATTCCAGTAATAATAGTAACTCTCATTCATATAATGATTAAGATTTGCTAAGCACTTAACATGGATTATCTTATTTGATTCCAAAGTTAGGGATTTCTCACCTTTTAACTTTTTTTTTAAAAAAAAATAAGTGTTGTGAGCTCAAATCCTAGTTCAGATACCTGCTATCTGTGGACCCTTTGCAAGTAACTTAAACTTTCTGAGATTTAAAGTAGGAAATGTGATAATAATACCTATCTCCTAGGCTAAGCTAGTTATGAGTATGAAATGAAATAATGTACTATGAAGATTTTATAAACTTAAATATAATGATAAATGATGTTAGATAAGTGATAAAGCAAGATGAATTATAGATATTATTGTAGTTTATTGAATTTGGTTTATAGTGTCAGCTGAAGCCCAGACTGTATGTGGATCCTTTGGAGAACCCATGAAGATTTAGTCTGATTGAGAGAAGCTTTTAAGGGAATATCATAAATGTCTCCAAATATTTGAAAGGTCAAGCAAAACATGGATGGAATTTGTTTTGACAAGAATGTAGAACTAAGAATAATGGTTCGAAAGTGCCAAATCCACCTTCTGGAAGGGAATGGATTAGTGATATTACAGAAGAGATTCCTTCTTAGATTGGACAGGTTAATTTCTGAAACTACTTCCAACACTGAGATTCTATATTTCTGTGAAGAAGAAAAAACAACTCTAGCCCTTTAGAGAAGAATAAATTAGTAAATGTGAATCAGCCAGTCATTCCCTTATAAACTCTACCTCTTATTTATAAAACACTGCCTATTTTCCCATAAAATAATATATTTAACCTATGTGAAGCAAATAGGGCACACTTAATAAGTAATTATTGAACCTAATTTAATTGAACCAATTATTTCATGGGAATTTTTCTAGTAAATTGGTAAGATAAGAAATATCCACTAATTAGCAATTTGGTAGAGGGTATTCCTCAGAATGTAAGTTAGCATGTTGTCCTTTGATCTTAAAGAAGACCATGACATCAAAGAAGTGATGTCATGACATGTATATTATTTAGATTAAAGGGAAAGGGGGTTATGCAAAGATACCATTCTCACTATCTCTTCCAAGAACCATCTGAACCTAGTAGTCTGATCATGTTTTGTACTTCATTTTCAAAGAAGACCATGAAATCAGGGAGGTGATGCCATGACAAGCATCCGAATTGGATTTGAGTGAGGAGGGGTGCTGTGCTATGTCCAAAGTCATATGGGTCCAGTGACCAGATAGGAATCAGGACAACTGGAGATGGCCCTGGATGCGAGGCAATCAGGATGAAGTGACCTGTCCAAGGTCACACATCTGGTAAGAATCAAATGTCTGAGACTGGATTCGATCTCCATCCTCCTGATTCCAAGACCTCTCCAGTTGTCATGATCCTTCTCTGGCCATTAGATCCAGATGGTCCTGGAGGAGAAAGTGAGGCTGGTTATAGCACCCCCATCCTCAAATCCAATTCATGTGTTTGGTCTGATATAATAGTGACAGGATGGCTGGTATTAGCCTGGATATAATAGGAGGTCTTGGCCTTTTACAAGTAGCTCTCTCCCAGATCAGCAAGGCTTTGGTGGTGCAGTATCATTAGGCTTAGGGGACTGTAAATAAGTGACATTCGTTCAAAGTTCCAGAAATAGTAGCTCTTCCCCATTGGTTCCTCAGACAAACAGATACATCCCGAGGCCATGATAAACAGGGGTGGCTGGGGGCTTTCGTATTGTGCTGCTAGAGGCAAAATTCTTGAACCAGCGCGAGATGAACCAGAGCAAAAGTATTTCCCATGAATAGGTTCATTAATCAAGAATGGAAGTCATAGGTTTGAAGACAATCAGATACCATTGCAGCTCCCATCATAAATAATGTCCACTAATGATCCATGGTAATATTCTCACAACTGAACAGGCAACCTTCTGGAAACTTCAAAACATTAGGAATGATTAGGACTAGTCATTGTGTAATTGAAGATCCTGAGACTTAATATAAGCTGTCCAATTCCAATGGTCAATCTGTTGGAAAACAAAGATAAAAACAATACCTAGTAATTCTGCCGCTCTCTTTTTGACATATTCCTTTGAGGGGAAGCTAGGTGGTGCGGTGGATAGAGCATCAGCCCCAGAGTCAAGAGGACCTGAGTTCAAATCCAACCTCAGACAGTTAATGCTTACTTAGATGTGTGACCTTGGGCAAGTCACATGACCACATTGCCTTACAAAAATAAAAAAGACACACAGACATATTCCTTTGTTTCTTACTTCTCTGTACTCTATTATTCATTATTCTGGTATATGAATATGTGTGTATGTGAATTATTATATATTAGTATATACCTATCTATTAGTATGTGGATGGAGTGGGATATGACACTTGGTGTGGAAATTCTGTTGACCAATTTATATCAGACCATTTGAGTGGATTAAAGACCACAGTTGTTCTTAACAGGTTTGGTCATTCACTTAAAACTGACCAATTCCCTTAAAAAAGAGATGCACCTCCAATGACCCTCAAATCTGATAGTGTAAATTCAGAAGATGCACTTTCGCCTCCAGTCTACAAGGCAATTGAAAAATTGAAACACTACAGGAGATTACAGGAAGACGAAATTGGTACCAAACAAGATGGAAGATAATGAGAAGGCTATTGGGGTAGGGGGATGCATGATTTTAGTTTTTAGCTTTATCCATCATCTCTATGTGCTTTATTGGTTTCAATTGTTTTTATCTTTGATCTCTTTTCCTTTTACTATTTCTACATGCTAATTTGAGGTGATTTAATCCAATTAGGTTCCCTTTTTCCTTTGAGCATTCATTTATAAATGGATGGATGGTGGAAGAATGGACAGAGGAATAAAAATCACCCATGCCTTGTTCAAATCCTCTTTATGAGAAAAAAAAACTGTTTAGAGCTTCAATTTCCTATTCAATTAATCTGGGTAGTTTATACTTTTGAAAATATTCATCATTTTCCTTTGCTTTTCCAGTTTTGCTGGCATTGAATAAGACATAATTTCTTAAGGTTTTCTTTATTTTCTCTTGTTTTTTTGTGAATTTCCTCTTCTCATTTTTAATTCTGCTGATTTAGTTTTCCTCCCATTAAAAAAAATCACACTGGATAATTATTTGGTTTAATTCTTTATCTCAGTTTTAGTTACATGTTTAATTCATGGATTGTTTTATTTTGTTTTGAGTCTGTGTGTTTAAATATCTAAGTGTAATGCAGTAGATAGAGAACTGGCCTCAGACCCACAAAGACCTGAGTTGTGTAACATTTTTCATCCAGATTGACTGTGTAACCCTAAGCAAGTCACTTAAGCTTTCAGTCCAGGTTTAGTCTATGATATTTTTCTGACTGGAGCTGTAGAGGTGGGGCAATTCAAAAAGAGGCTTCAAACAATGATGAAGATATTATTTTAATAAAAGATTCAAGCACCTATCTAGATTGTAGGGAAGGTTCAGTTTAAGATCAAACATAGGATACAGAGTTCACTGGTGCTCTTTGTGTTTAGCAACTATATATAGGTTCCCTACCAACAGACAAAAAGGACCATAGGAAGAATAAGAGAATGATAAAAATCTTAGAGACTGTTTACACAGTTTCAAAACTGCCTACAAGTACCTTCATTCACAAGAAACCTTATTCTGGCTTTAAAATGAAATATTCTGCTGAAAACCATGTTGATTAATAGATATTTCCTTAATTTTTTGTTCTTCTGCATCAGTACGACTGAATCTGACTCACCAAATCACAATAAAGACAAGTGAATTTTCTCCATCTTGATGTTTTAAATGTTAATTTCCCATTACCTATTTCTACTGTTTTTTTTTCAAAATTCTCTGCTTTCTTCTGGAGATCGACATTTAATATGGATACCATTGAGCAAAGACCTCTGGAGAAGTGTGAAAAAGTCTAAGGATCTCTTTGGTGAGTAATAGTTTAAAGTCATGTACCAATACACATGAGTATATGAAGAAAACCAATTGTATTGAAATACAATTACTAATTTAAAAAAAATCATAGACTGCAAGTGAAGAACTCCCATTCTAAAGGGCTCATCTAGTGAAATCATACACTGCATTTCAAAAGTTATTTTTTCCATGGATACCAATGTTAAAAAAAATGGCATGAAAACAAAAATTTTTTAAAGAAACATATAAACTGTCTAGACTAGGGGTGGAACATTTTTTTCCTGACAGGGGACATTTGGATATTTATAACATCATTCATAAGTTATATAAAATTATCAACTTAAAAACTAGCCTGCTATATTTGGCCAAACATTTAATTAATTCACCCATAAAAAACTCCTAAATTTATTGAATTTCAAGTGTCACCTGTGGTTGCCTTGGCAGGGCCACAACAAGTAATTTTGCAGACCTTCTACTGCTCAAGGGCTGGGGATTCCCTGCTCCTGGGATGCTTGGCAGCTACCCTTAGATGTGCTTACCTTCCTACTGCTTTACATTCTTTCAGGTCACTCTACCTTATGTATACTAAGTTGTCCAAAGAGTCGATATCATCATGAAAAAATAAGAGTAAAAAAGTTCATTCCAGAAGATGCTATGGAGGGTAGATCTGTAACCATTTACTTTTATCTTTACAGGTATATGCTTCTGTAGCCAATTCCGGGTCTCTCTATTCACCTCACAAATAGAAACAATTATCAGCAATATCCCAGTTCTGTAAGCCATTATCTATCAGATGGCTACCTATGCCTCTTTGGATGGTATGGTCTGAAATGTGTGATTTTGGTATGTGGTCAAAAAGATATGGTTCTTCAGGCTTTTAACACAAGGTCTGGTCATCTATATGGCCCCATAAAATGAAGCCCTTGTGCTTAGATTCCTCAGACTGTGCAAACCACTACTCAGCTGCTAGTCATGTAACTTGGAAGGTGTTAATTGGTATCAGCTGAAGGCAGTCTTCCATGCCCCTCGTTAATATTGTGCCCCTGTTCTTTTTGCTATGCAGAAAGGACTCTAATAATTGAAATGCAGATGCACAGTTTCCCAGGTAGGGATGAGAAGAGCATTTCTAATATGTTCAAGGATACACCTGTTTTTCCTCTTCATTATACACAAGAGAAAAGGTCACAGTTTCCTGGTGACTTGCAGATGAAAAGGGGTATTTCTGATTACAGCTGTTGCCTAGGAATTCAGCCAGTCCCAGAGGGCAAAGGGCAATCCTGAATTGCAAAGCTTAACAGGAAAGGACAGTAAGTTCCTCTATGAAAGGAGTCACAATTATCCCAGGTGGGCCAACTAGAAACTGACCTTTACCCAGCAGGGCTGTCTCCACTTAATTTTATTGGACACAGAAAATAGACTGAGTGTCATCCACCAAGAAACAAGAGAGAAGTAGTAATAATAATCATAATGCTAATCATAGCTCACATTTCTAGTGTGCTTCTAGGTTTACACAAGTTTTTTTTTCCTTCTAGCAATCCTATGATGCACTTATTAATATACCTACTGTATGAATGGCAATGAAACTTAGAGAGGTCAAATAACTCATGATACTTCATGGGTGGAACTTGAATTGAGATCCCTTAGATATCACCAGTGTCTGAAAGTACCTGGAATGCACTGCTTCCCCAACCCTGCTTTAATAGAATCTTTCAATTCATTCTTCAATTAAAGGTTCAACTTAAGAACTTTGCTAAAAAAGTAAACCTATCCTGATCCCCACTCATCTGTCAATGCCTACTCCTTGGATATTCCTTTGAGTATTTTTACTTAATTTTTGATGTGCAGGTTGCTTCCCCCAATAGAATATAAGTTTCCTGAGAACCTGAACTCCTTTGTTTTTGTCTTTTATCCCCAGTGATTATTCCTCTGGTTATCCAATGTAGGTTCTTAAGAAATATTTATTTATAGAATCATAGATCTAGAATTATTAAGCAACTTAAAAACAATAAAAAAGTGAGACAAAAAAAAAAAGATTGAGTACCTTGCCAGTAATCCCACAGCTATTGTCTGAAGCAGGATTTGAATCCAATTGTTTCTGACTCTAAGTCCAGTACCCTTCCCATAAATGGATAAATGGATAAAACTTACTTCAACTCAAGCTTTCATGTGCTCTGATTCACCAAGATCTCACTCTTCTCTTCAGCATGCCCTCTATAATCATGGCACTCCCAAGGTATCTTTAAATCACGCAATAACAGTAATAATTTTACTTGACTGAGAATAATGCAATACCACTCTCTGCAAGGGAGAGTCACCCAAAGGACAATAGAGAAGCACGAGGTAAACAAGAGGAGACCACAGTACGTTATAAATAAATAATTGTACAGGACAAATGATGTAAAGGATGCCATCAGCGAGACATTTAGAAAAATAGTTGAGTAGTCAGCAAGGGAAAAGGATCACCATTTGTCCCACCAATATCCATATAATCTCAAGACAATAGTTGAATCCAAAGCTAAAACCCGACAAGACAAGGTTCCTGTGGAAGGGGAAGGCATATGCATTTGTTATGCGCTGTATTCCTGGAAAGAATATTCACATAAATTAGAGTATAGATCCTTAAGAAATAAAAGGATCATAGTTTTATAAACTGGAAGGGATCTTCCAATCTATTAACTCATTGTATAAATGAGGAAATTGATAACCAGAGCAGTTAAGTGACTTGATCAACATCACAAAGGTAGTAAAAATAGCAGAATCAGGAAGAGATTTCCCATTTCCTATCTACTGTTATTCAGTTTACATTAGTAAAGGACAGATCTCCCTTCAGTGGCTTTCTTTAGGCATCCTTAGTTACACACGAATCTGTCTCCCAAGTCATTTATTGATTAATTTCTTGACTATCAAGGGTCTAACGTGAAAAGGCTAGAGTTCAACACAGTTCAACTAGTGTTTTCTTTATACCTCGTGGGGAAATGAATTTGCTACCAATGGATATATTCAAGCAGAAACTGAATGAACACATGTCAGAGGTGATAGAAAAGAATTGTACAGCATATACAAAGGTTGTATCCCCTGTGATTCCTTTTTACCTCAAAAGCTTCAATGGTTTGTACTATATAAACATTTGGGATAATAGAAATGATACACAGAGGTGATGATTACCACTATAACACTTCACAGTTACGCAGTGCTTTGTTGCATACAAAGTCCTTTCTAAAGAGAATGCTTGTGAGGTTAGTAATACTTGTATTATCTTCATTTTATAAAGGAAAAACTGAATCTCAGAAAGTATTTAAGTAGTTAAGTGGTGTAGTGGATAGCGTACTGGGTCTGAAGTCAGAAAGATCAGAGTTAAAATGTGACTTCAGATACTTATCAGATGTGAACCCATCACTTCTCTCTGTTTGCTTCAATATTCTGAACTTTTAAAATAGGGGAAGTGAGAACACCTACTTTTCAGGAGAACTGTGAGGAACAAATTGGTAAAGCACAAAGTATTTAACTGTCTACAACATATTAGATTCTATAGAAATGCTCATTACTTTTCCCTTCTTTCCCTGATATGTGATTTGCTCATGGTCGTATCACTGTTAAGTGCTAAAACAGAGTCTAGACTCAATTTTTCTCATCCACAGTCATAATCTACATAAGACTAAAATTTCCATAAGAAGAAGGATCTCTGCCTCCATAGAGTTTTCATTTCATTTGGACAGGGCAGGAAAACCGAAGACATGTGAAACAATAATGATATGAGTAGTCCATGAGTTGTATGAACTTAAAAGCTATCAGATTTTAGGAACAGATCCACTTTTTATGAATTAGGTTGGATAAAGAATTCTTTATGAAGAAATTAAGTCTTGATCTGGTCTTGGAGAATGGGAAGGATAAGAACAAAGATGAAAAGGATAGGAAATCCATGACTGATTACTCAGTGAAAACATTGAATCTTTCCTTGTCACCAAAACAGAGCCCCAAGGATCCTTCCATTTCCCTTACATCATACCTGTCCTGCTGTCAAAACAACCCAGTGTCCAAGCCCTCACTGTTGGCAGAGACCTGAGCAGTAGGGAACATTAGTAGGAGATGAGAAATGCCAGCAGTAGTGTGACAGGAGTAAGAATTGTGGTCAGAGAACCGTTGCTATTACCCATTTGATAACAATATTATTTCAACTCAGGCTGGACTGTAAGCCTTCCAAGGCAACACAGAGTTTACATATACCAGCTGTCATTGACTGGGCATAAATATTGACCCTATCCAGATACAGGCAACTTGGGACTCATTCAAACTTTTTTCCTACCTTGGAAAGTTCCTCTATCCAAGATAACAGTTTTACTATACATTAAGAAAGATTTTCTTCATCTTCTGGTTTGTTCCTGAAGCTAAGTAAGATAACAGTCTTCATGCAGCCATCAGTCAGTGCCTAAATGAGATTTGTACAACAAGTGAAGGACACAGGATACCACAGTGATTTGTCAGTTTGATTTAAGAGCCTTAATTTGGAACTCAAATTTACTTTGAAGAATTCATACGTGAAAGACTGTGCCTATACATAAAAGATATGTCCTTGATAAACTGAGAATTTTCAGTCCCTTCACTCAGCTCTCCAATGAAATTATCAAAAAAACCCATTTATTTTATTTTTGTAAGTTGTATTTTGTTTTTATGATTATATATAAAAATAACTTTCCACATTAATTTTATAAAATTTTGAGTTTTCTCCCTCTCCAAAATGGCAAGCAATATAATATAGATTATATGTTGCGAAAGAAGAAACAGGGGAAAAAGGGGGAAAGGCCTGAAAAAAAAACACCAAAAAATGCTTTGATCTGCATTCAGACTCTTCTTTCTCTGGCTGTGGATATTATTTTCCATCAAGAGTCTTTTAGAATTGTCTTAGATCACTGAAAAGAGCTAAGTCTGTCATAGCTGATCATCACACAATGTTGCTGTTACTAGGTACAATATTCTCCTGTTTCTGCTCACTCCTCTCAGCATCAATTCATAGAAATCTTTCCAGGTTTTTCTGAAATCTACCAGTTCATCATTTCCTATACCAAAAGTAGTATTCTATTACATTCATATACCCTGGTTTGTTCAGCCACTCCCCAATTGATGGATATTCCCTCAATTTCAAATTATTTCCCATAACAAAAATAGTTGGAATAAATATTTTTGTAAATTTAGTTCCTTTCCCCCTTTTTTATGCCCTCCTTGGTATGCAGACATAGCAGTATTGCTGGACCAAAGGTTACATACAATTATATTGACCTTTGGGCAAAGTTCCAAATTTCTCTCCACAATGGCTGGATCAGTTCACAATTCCAACAACAATGCATTAGTTTCCCAATTTTCCCACATCTCCTTTTCTGCCATATTAGCCAATATGACAGGTGTGAGGTAGTACCATTTGCATTTCTCTAATCCATAGTGATTTCAAGTCTTTTTTAGATGATTTTAGATAACTTTGATTTCATCAACTGAAAACTTCCTGTTCATATCCTTTGACTATTTATCAATTGGGGAATGACTTTAAGTTTTATAAATTTGACTTTGTTTTCCATATTTTTTTTTTTAGATTTTTGCAAGGCAAGCGTGGTTAAGTGGCTTGCCCAAGGCCACACAGCTAGGTAATTATGAAGTGTCTGAGACCGGATTTGAACCCAGGTACTCCTGACTCCAGGGCCGGTGCTTTATCCACTGTGCCACCTAGCTGCCCCCATCCATATATTTTAGAAGTGAGATGTTTATCAGAAACACTGGCTTAAAAATTGTTTCCTAGCTTTCTTCTTTGCTTCTAATGTTGTTTGCATTAGTTGTGTTTGGACAAAACCCTTTTAATTTAATGCAATTCAAATTATCCATTTTGCATTTTAAAATGTTCTCTATCTCTTATTTGGTCATAAATTATTCCCTCCTCCATAGATCTGACAGCTACATTATTCCTTACTCTCCTATTTGCTTAGAGTGATACCCTTTATGTCTAAAATTATACCTATTTTGACCTTTTCTTAAGATGTTGGTCAGTGCTTACTTTCTGACATACTGTTTTCCAATTTCCCCAGATGTTTTCGTCAAATAGTGAATCTCAGAATCTGGAGCCTTTGGGATTACCAAACAGTAGATTACAACAGTCATTTACGGACATTATTTTAGAATGGATAGTTTTCAAGGGCTCAGTGATCCAGCTTTTTGATGGAAATCAGAAATGGTTTGGTATAAATATCTATCCTGCTTCTCTTCTTTGGAAGTTGAACATTGGAATCTTAATTAGAAACCAACAATTCTATTAGAAGCTTTGCTGGGCAGACTAGATATGTCTACACAATTCAAGTTAGTCAAAAAGCATTTCTTAAAAATTTACTCTTTAATAAGAGTACACTCAAGGGGCAGCTAGGTGGCACAGTGGATAAGAGCACCGGCCCCGGAGTCAGGAGGACCTGGGTTCAAATTCGGCCTCAGACACTTTAATTACCTAGCTGTGAGGCCTTGGGCAAGCCACTTAACCCCACTGCCCTGCAACCAAAAAAGAGTACACTCAAGTGTGGAAGGTTCTATGCCAAGCAATGAATGTAGAAGGACAAAAGAGGTCCTTTCTCCTCAAGAAACTCACATTCAATAATCATTTATGAAGAAACTACTGTATGAAAGGCAGCATAACATTGAGAATATCAAAATGATTTGGGGATCAAGACTTTTTAGGATTAAGACCTTCCTCTAACGCATAATGACCATATGGCTCTGGCTTTCTTTATTTCTTACTCTTAAGCTATAAATCACATTTTGATTGCTCATTTGTTTCAGTTGTGCATGACCTTCAAAGACTCCATTTGGGTTTTTTTGATAGATATACTGGAGCGGTTTGCTCTTTGCTTCTCTAGATCATATAATTATAAAGCATATGTATTAGCCAGCACAGGAGATTGAGGCTAACAGGAGATTTGAACCTGGATCTCTTCAGATTACGGGGTTTCTCATACTCCTTTGCTGGTACAAACAGCTATTGAAGAGAGCTGATCTTGTTGTCGGGAAAATAAGTGTTCAAGTACCACCTCTGACATACATTAACTGTGTGACTCTGTATAAGACATTGAATCTCTCAGTGCTCAAGACAATTTTCTAAGACTATAAATTATAGAAAAGGTTCAGACCTGAAGTTCTCATAGGGCTTAACTAATAAACTCACAGCTCTCATCCTTATTTCTATTCCTATTATGTGAAGAAATAGCAAAATATCTCCTAATCTATGTTATGTGCCAACCCTGGATTAAGTTCTAGAAATACAAATGAGAACAATTGAAACAGTCCTTGCTCCCAAAGACCTCCTGCTCTAATTCAGAGTTCAGCTACAAGCTATATGGGAAGGCTCACATGTCCTAAAAAGGGGAGCCTTAGGGCTTATGGCAAGGTACATTAGCAAGACATCTGCCATTTCCCAGAGCCCTGAAGAAGGTATCAATGGGGCAGATGGTAAGTCCTCACTCTAACTAAAGGATTGAAGTTGATGGTGCTTAGCTCATTCAATCAACATGAACCACCATGTTGTTCTGCCCTCCTGGCTGCTGATTGGGATGCAGGCCTCCTGAGTTTGGAAAATTGAGGGAATTGTAATAATAATAATAATAATAATAATAATAATAATAATAATAATAATAAATTAATAATAGTAATGAAGATTTAGGTAGTGCTTTCTACATGCCAGACACTGTTAAGCATTTTGCAATCATTATTTCATTTGATTATCCCAACAGTTCTTCACAATAATCCTATTATTATCTCCATTTTAAAGATGAGGTAACCAAGGCAAACAGACATTTAATGAATTGCTCAGGGTCACACAAGAAGTATGTAAGGTCAGATTTGAACTCGGGTTTTTCTGATTCTAAGCTAGATGTTCTATTCATTAAGCTATCTTGTTGCAGGACACTGTAGATGCTTTCAGTCACCTCTGCTTGGTGGGGGGGGGTCTCTTTTTCAGAGCTGGTTGAAAATATCTCCTACTACATGTGCTATCAATTTTTAAAACAGGCAATAATGTAGGTACATGCCACATAGACCTTAAGCTATTGTCTCATCAAAACAGGTGAATTTGTTCCTGTTCATTCTAATATGATCTTTGTCTTAACTGAAAATCTTATTAAATTTCCCTTTTTAGCTTGGCTAGTCCTTCTTTAAAATGTTTTCTTTCAGAGGAAAGGATACTTTTCCGAGAATCTGCAATCTTATATCATGCCTTTCCCTCTAGATCAAAACTGCAGTAAATCCATTCTCATGATCATGCAGAGAAATACCAATCAGTTGAGAATGAGGCAGCGGGGTCCTTAGTACAGCAAGGGAGAGAGCTCAGTGTGGATTCCAGGAGGGGCCAGAGGAAATGTTCCCAGAGCCACGTTCCAACCTCTTGGTCTCTGGCATTAAGGGGCCAACTGCATCAATCTTTAAGTAGATCCTACTGGCCGATCTGTCAGAAGCAGCATGCACAATGCATTTCCAAGGGCATGAGAGGCGAGAGTGAGGTAGAGAGACCAGAATTAGAAATGTGAGGAAATTGGGGAAAGTATCAAGCAAAAGCATCATCCATCCCTAGGACTCACTCAGCATAAACTGGCTGCTTGTGCACTGTTATGTGGCCATCACAGCGTTCCTCAGTAGGCCTATATTTACAGTATGCTTGAAGGAGACATGGGATCCCAGCACTGCAAAATCTGGCAGATTTGGGGAAAAGTCCACAGATAATGATAATAGTTAGCCTTTTGAGGTTTGCAAAATACCTTAAAAATATTACCTAATTTTATCTGACCATAGTCCTAGAGGCAGGTTCTACTATCATTCCCATTTTACAAATAAGGAAATTGAGGCAGACAAAGGAGAAGTAACTAGACCAAGTAACAAGGAAGTATCTCAGACTAGATTTGAACTCAGGTCTTCCTGATCTCATATTCAATATTCTAACCACTGCACCAATGAGTTGCTTCTATGATAACAAAGGATTCCTTGAAGGTTACAAAATGTTATTACATTAGCTGACATATATGTAGTGTTAACTTTGTGCCACACGCAATGCCAAGAGTTTTACAAGTATCTCATTTTTATATTTACCATAACTATGGGAGGCAGGCACTTTTATTATTCCCATTTTATAGATGAGGACTCTGAGGCAGACAGAAGTTAGGTGACTTTCCTGGGGTCATGAGGCTAGGTTGTATCTGAGGGTGGATTTGAACTAAAGTCTTCCTGACTCCAGACACATGGTTCTTTGGATGTAGCTTCTTACCATTTCTAAAGCACTTTCTGGTTTACTGGGCAGTCTTCTCCATATCAGTCCTATGAAATTGAATGGAATGACTAATATTATGATCGCCATTTTTACAGATGTCACTCAATTAGTGAGGAAGGATTCAGACTCAGATCTCTCTATACACTTTTCCACATGTTGTGGTTGAGTAGAAAGAGTAATATTGACTAATGTTACCTCTAAAGAGTGACCTTAAGCAAATCACTTAGTCTCTTTCAGTCTGTTTTCTCATTCTGTAAAATGGGTGAGGTCATAGATCTGGAGAAGAAAAGGATCTCAGAGACATCTTGTTTGATATTCTCATTTTATAGACACTATGCTCCAAATCACCAGGACCTCAGCATTAGAGATGGATCTGAACCCTATACCACATTCCCTAAGAGTTAAGTATCATGATCCCTTCCAATTCTAAATATATTCCATAGTGGAAAATGAAAGAAAATGGACTTTGCTGAGGTTCTTCATTTAAAATGTCTGGAGATTTTAGATAGATAGATGATAGATATAGATAAGGAGAGAGAGAGAGAAAGAAAGATGGATGGACAGATGGATTATAAATAGAATGATACATCGATAGATGGATAGGAGATAGAGAGAAATAGAGTAAGAAAGCTAGAGAGAGAGAGAGAGAGAGAGAGAGAGATATGATAGAGGATGGATTGATAGATGGATATAGATATATATGCATATATGTATGTTTCTGAGTACTTGAATATAACTACACATATAAACATTCACATACAAATGCATATTTAATCTATGCATATATAGATATTTGTTCACCCACATGGATCAATTTACCAATAGATAGATTTCCATATATTTTTTCATATATTGAAGTCAAAAAATGTTATGTTCTTAAAAACAGGAAACAGTTAGTAAGATGAATCACAAGTGACCCATATAAGATGAAATCCATTTCCCTGAAAGGAAAATTTGCCTATACATCTGTGTTAAAAAATTTAATGCCAACAAAAGCAAAACTGAGAAACAGCTATTGGCAAATAGTACATTCTAGCCTTCTCCCTGAACTCATTTATTATCCCACTTAACCAATAGTTTCAATTTGCTCATCAGTTCAGTTGAACCCTATGCTGGCCACAAAATAGAACCTTGCCTCTAGTTTGAGAAGGACAATGTTCGTCTCCATCGTTGCCCATGATCCGATTAAGAGCCAGCTGTTGATTCCCAGTTTAATTAATCCTGATGGGCTATTGATGCACTGCAACTGTTTGTCCTAATAATGAGTTTGGAAATGAGAACAGTGACAACCCACTTAGACAGCTGCCAGGGGAAATCATCATTTGAGCATACTCACGGTCAAGACAACGGGGGAGAAATGGCGGCGTTTTGATGGGCAGTTCACATGGCTCTGTCACATGAGTTTTATTTCTGCCTTCCCAGTGAGGCAGACACACCAGCAGCAAGTGATGACTGTAGGAACCATGACTGGCGGTGCAGTTAAGAATGTTGCTTCCCATCAGTTTTAGCAGAGATGGGCACGCGGCCTGAAGTGTGCTAAATGTATAGTTGGTACAGCAACAGGCACTGAACAATTTAGGTCAGTTCCTTGCAATGCTTAATTAGACTAATATCTCTGTTTGCAATTAAGAGCAGATGTGACAAGCTAATGTGTCCATGCACAGACAAATTAACCTCTGCCCATCAGCTGCTTGGATCTGTGAGAAAGCTGCCATGTTGTTCTTCTGTTCCACTGAATCTAAAAAAAAAATGCAGAATTAGGATAAACATAGTTGTTAATAGAATACCCACTTCACATGAAGCACCGTCCACAAGAGAGCGTTTCTCAGGAATATTGACAGATTACTGTCTCTTGATTGAGAAAAATGTCACATTTTTTCAGATCTTAACAATTTATTTTTAGTAATTGTTACTTAAGGGAGTTAATTGCTTCTACTCTTAGATTCACGTCATGGGAATTTGTCTCAAAAAAGAGTAGCTGCAATGAGTAGGGAGGGAGTCACTGTCAATTCCCCTTCACCAATTAGTTGTCATAACTCTCCTTCTTCTTCTTCTTCTTCTTCTTCTTCTTCTTTTTGGTTTTTGGCAAGGCAATAAGGTTAAGTGACTTGCCCAAGATCACACAGCTAAGTATTAAGTGTCTAAAGCTGAATTTGAATTCGGGTATTCCTGACCCCAGGGCCCATGCTCTATTTGTGCCCCCTAGCTTCCCCATCATAACTCTATTCTATTGTTAGGTCAACCACTAGGCAGTATATTCCCATGATTCTAAGCTACTACTCTTGAATTCAAAAGATAGAATTTCCCAGGATTTGTCAAGTCCATCATGTCATTAAAATGAGCAAGAATGGGTACAAAGGAAAGAGACAGAGGTTAATTGTCAACATCAGTGGCACCCATTTTATTTTCTCAAAATCATGGTAGCCTTTCCTTTAGAGAAAGAAGTAATCATCTAATCTATGGGGCAGAGAGGAAATGAGTGTGAATTGGTTTGATTTTCATCCCAGGGCTTTCAACTGATAACAGTGATAAAATCTGAAATAAGAATTTTTAGAATTTCCCCATCCTACAACTCAACCTGCGTCTCTAAGGATCTGAACCCTTAATTTTAAATAATTTGTATCATAATTGAGGAAAATGTCACATATAAGAGAGTTCAATTATAGGGCAGATGGGAGAACTTTGCAGTCCTCCGTTTGCAACCACAGGGTACATGGCAAACCTGAGCCTCAGTTTCCTTTTCTGTCAAATTGACGTTCAACAAAGTGACCTCAAAATTCCTTCTAATTCCAGTTCAAGAATGCTGTGATCCTAGTATATAAAGGATGATTTTTAAATGAGTATGAGAAATATAAAGAATATTGATTTTGTTCACCCAAAATCACAAGCCAAATACTTGGTCAAGGTACTATACACACACACACACACACACACACACACATATATATACACAATTTGCATTTAAATTTGACAAATATTTATAAATATGTATATATATGTACACACACAATCATATATATATATATATATATGTATGTATGTGTGTGTGTGTGTGTGTGTGTGTGTATGTGTGTAATAGCCTCCAAATATTCCCTGCATTGTCAGGTTAAGAAAGAATTTATTTGAATACCATTACAGATTTGGACTTTTTATTTATTGTGTTTTTGGAAGGTAATGGGAAATTTCCAAAATTAAAAGTAATTCAAATTGGGGCAGCTAGGTGGCACAATAGATAGAACACCAGCCTTGGAGTCAGGAGGACCTAAGTTCAAATCCGACCTCAGACACTTAATAATTACCTAGCTGTGTGAGCTTGGGCAAGCCACTTAACCCCAACCCCATTGCCCTGAAAAAAACAAAAAAAAAAGTAATGCAAATGATCAAAAGACTGAAAATAGAAAAATAAGGACAGTACTTAGGATTACTTGACCTCATCAGGAAAAAGCAAGGGATGATCTAATGGGACCACATAAATATGAGAATGACTCATACAGAGAGTGTAATGCGATATCTTTGGTAGGTAGAAGAGGGGGGAAAAGGAATTTTTCCTAGATAAGGAATAACTAACTTAAGTTGATTAGGATCTTGGGGCTTTTCTAGATGGAGGCTACTTAATTTTCACCAAATATTCCTCCTTTTATAGCAAAGAGTTAGAAATGCTTATACTGAGAAAGGTAGCAAATCCACTTCTCATTCATTTAAACCTGGGAGGGGACCTTTTTCCTGCCAAGAGCCATTTGGATATTATAACATCATTTTGCCTGATATATGCAGCAAACATTTAATTCTTTCCTAAAAACCTCTTAGATTTATTGAATTTCAAATCCTGCATGAGATTGCTGGGTCAACACAAGATCAAAGGCTTTATATGACTACTTTATATCAAAAAGACTACAGGATCCTAGACTAAGAGCTGGTAGTACTCTTGTCAGTAATCAAATCCAAACCCCTCATTTTACAAGTGGAAAAACTGAGGCTTAGGGAGGTTAAGAAGTTTAAAAATAATCACAAAACTCATAAGTATTTGAGAAATAATTCAAACAGAGATCTTTCTGCCCCCAAATCTAATGATCTCTTCACAATATATCAAAATGTTTTATGTGAAATCTGTCAAGGGTTAGGCCAACTCTGCCTCTAAGTGGAATGCCAATCCACCAACTAGTCCTGATTCATGGCATATTTCAAGGATTCACAACACTTTTGATTGCAGAAAGTCTGAGTTTGTAAAAAGCTATCCACTTGAGAAATAAAAGGTGAATTCACTCCTTACTCATGTAATCAATATGTACAGGTCTTTGCTTGCAGTTAATTTTATTGTTGGGAGGTTGCAGCAACCACACACCTGGAAAGAAAGGGCTGATCTTTATGTCTAAACAAGTCTTACATTTTCATGTCTACTGATATATATCTACTGATAGATGATTACCAATTGGCAAGTGATGGGAAGTATTAATTTTAATAGTATTATGAAAATATTTTACTTATTTTCACACTTAATAGTATATTCAATGTAGTCTTTTGATCATTTTCAAGGGCTTATTGGGATGTAAAGCTCTAGATTTAAAAGAAGGGTAAAAATGATGGTTAGCTACATGCTAATTGTGTGGACAAGATTCTTACTCTGTGTCTCAGTTTTCCATCTATAATATCCAGGAAAGGCTAGACAAGATGACTCTTAGGGACCTTTAACCTCTAAATCTATTATCCTATATAAGTCCTAAAATAGGAAGGTGATTTTAAAATATGTGAAAAAGACAAAGGATATAGAATTTGTTTTTCAAATTCACAAGTCAAATAATTCAGATTACTTAACTATAAAAATGAAGAAAAAGTTGATTCTCTATCTTGAAAAAAGGAAAAGAGAGAAAATGGAAACTTTAGATTTTGTCACCATTATTCAAGAACCTCCTTTATGATTTAGCCTAAATGAGAAGAATGTCATCAAAACCACATTGTATTACTTACTCCTATAGATTTTTCTCAAAAGAAAGCAGGAAGTCAATAATGTTTTCTCAATATTTAAAGGAAAACGTCAGAATTAGAAAAATGAAGCAGTTGTTATTTCAATGTCTTTTGAAATTAAAAATAAACATTATACTGTTAATACTCCATAACCCAGCAACACTACCAGTAAAAAAGTATCAAATACATATATATATACAATAAATATGCATGCATATATAGATACATATATAAATATATGTAGACAAAAAATATTTATAGAAGCTCCTTTTGTGGTGTCAAAGAATTGACAATTAAGAGAATGCCCATTAATTGGGGAATGACTGAAAAAATTGGGTCTTATACATATGTAACAATATTTTTACACTGAAAGAAATTATGCAATAAGATGATTTCAGAAAAAATTTAGAAAAACATAAATTGATGTAGAGAGAAGTGAATGGATTCAGGATAATTTATAGAATAACAACAACATTGAAAAGAAAACAGTTTTGAAAGATTTGATTCTTGAACAAGACAATGACGTGTGATTTCAGAGAACCAAAGATTAAGAAGGCAACCCTTCTAACAACCCAATGGAATTTGTTGTCTTTGAGTATGTAGATTTGTTACAAGGGTTTTCTTTTTCTTCTTTTTCTAATGGTGGGGGGGGGGGGTGGGATTGAGAAGGGAATGGCTAGGGAGTGATGGGAGACAAAAAAAAATATATTAGGATAGGAGAAACAAAAGTAAAAGAAGAAAGAAAGAACTGTCAAATGATTTTTAACTGAACAAAAGAGAACAGAAATAAGGCTACAAAGAATCCCAAATAAGCAAGATAATTTTGTCATATTAAATTGATTATATGCTTGAAAATAAAAGAAAACCTGTATACAATTGAGATCCAATTTCATGTATAGCCCTCTTTTCTGTTCATATACATATATATATATATATATATATACATATATATATGAAAATACTCATTTTATTTGGGATTTAGGGTTAGAATTTTAAAAATAATTTTAAAGAAAAATAATACAATTTTTCTTTGAAAGATATTGATTAATTGATCACTTGAGAATCATTAATATTCAGATATCTTGTCAAGGAGAAAATTAAAGAAAAGAAACTGGTTGTTATCTGGTCGTGTTTGATGCCTTGCAGTCACATCTAATATTCAAGATAGAAAAAGAAAATGAGATTAAGAGAATGAAAAATAATGATCTTGATTATCATCAATTTCTACATTTTATAAATCATTTCATATTTGTAGTGAAATAACTGTCCTTGATATCAGGGAGACATGGGTTCAAGAGCCACCTCTGCCATCTTCTGACTGGGTGACCTCAGAGTGTTCTAGCAGTTCTCTGTATCAGTTGCAGAAATTTTTTAAAAGTCTATGATTTCATATTTGCATAATATTATTCAATTAAGAGAGTAATAATTATTTATTTTTTGTTTTCATTTCTTTTATGAATGAATAAGACATACATCTACAATAAATTACATGGTTGCTCAGTTATTTTTTCAGTCTTGTTTGACTCTTCATGACCTTATGTGGGGTTTTCTTGACAAAGATATTAGATTTGTTTGCTGTTTCCTTCTCCAGTTCATTTTATAGATGAGAAAATTGAGACAAATAGGGTGAAGTGACTTGACTTGTCCAGAGTCTGAGCAATGGTCTGAGGTCAGATATGAATTCATGAAGATGAGTCTTTCAGACTTCAAGCTCAGTATTTTATCTACTGGGCCACCTAGCTGACTCCATTAAATTATATTAAATGTAGATATGTTAAGTAACATGTAAGGGATTTCATTGTGAATTCATTGGTGTAAGAAATTTCCTGGAAAACATTTCTTCTCCAATTAGAAATAGTTATTAAGCTTTCACTGTATAGCAATTTTTAGTGTCAGAGGAGTCATCAATAGACAACCCCTCCTAATCCTCACCCTCCTCTCCAAGAAGTATACATACTAATATAGAGTACACAAGGAAGGCTATTTTGGTTTGTAAAGTGATAGGTGTGATGAGCCATAGCAGAATAGATTGGCATCGCTTTTCAGGAGCAATGCCAAGGTTGATTTGATTATGACTTCAAACCTAGAAAGCAGGCTGAGGAGAGGGGAACCTATGTGCCATGGATAGTGAGGTGAAGTGAAAGGGTAAGCCACTGGGGCAGCCTCCTCCTGAGTCACTGTTTAGCTGTGGTTTAGCAAAAATAATACTAGGAAATTGTTTATGAGAATTTTTTTAATTGCTTTTTGCAAGGTAATGGAGTTGTGACTTGCTCAAAGTCACACAGCTAGATGATATAGTTAAGTGTCTGAGGTCAAATCTGAACTCAGGTCTTTTTGACAGCAGGACCAATCATCTATCCACTGCACCACCTAGTTGCCCCCATTTATGAGTATTCTTAACCCATGTTAGATAGACAAAGGGAATTGTCAAGGAATTTCCCTGTCTGAGAATTTCAATTGGAAGTAATATCTTAATTTTCACTAGCCTTTGTTTCCCTTGTAAGTCAATTATTTTATTTTATGTATTTAAAAATATTATGAGAAGAGGCACAAAGACAGTGAAGAACTCCTGTTCCAGTGCCATTTGACTTGCCCAGAATCATACAGTCAATGCATACCCCAGGTAGCATTCGAACACTGACCTTTTTTATTACAAGCCCAGTACTCTGTCTACCACACCATATTCCTTCTAGGCCATTCATGTAATTAGTGCTTAATAAAAATAGTGTTTAATTGAATTGAAGGCATTATCAATGCCAGAAGAGGTGTCATGTATTGTTGGGAAGGTCATTGGAAGTTAGACAAAGGAAGGGCTCCTGTGAACTTTGGGGTGTTAGAGGAAAAAACTTCAGCAGCAAGTAGACCTTGAGCTCAACCTTAAAGAATGCCCTTTCCACGATTTTGTTCTGAGATAGAAATAGAAATAAAAGTTAAGCCCCTGACTAACAGTGTCAGTGGGTGACTAGACGGTTCAGCCCTCTGATTATTGCTGAATGAAAGTTGTCTCTTAGGTACTATATGGTCATCAGCACTGAGCGAATAGCATGACATAAAGGGGTGACGGGTGAACGGAGATCCATTCGAAGAGGAGATTTAAAAAGCAAAGCGGAAAATAAAAAGTACTTGAGTCTGATTTTCAGACCCACTAATCAATTCTCCCTATTCCCTATAAGTGAAGTAATGCGCATGAAGCGTACAGGTGTATCATTAATGACCAGGACACATCTGTACCTATCCGGCCAATGCAGAGAGTGAAGTCTGGGAGAAGGCTCTCAAGTCCTCTGGCAGCAAGATCTGTCCACTCCCACTAATTAAGGCAACCACCCTCTGGTGAGCACAATGGTCCTGAATCTTGATTCTGTTCTCCATGGCTGGTAGGGAAATTGCCTCCCTCCCAAATTAAACAGACCCAGTCACGTATTTAGGGCTGGCTTGCTCCATGGGGTTGATTGGCCAACATCTGTCGGCCTTGCTCTCATTAATTCCCTCTCAGTAGAAGGGAAAGGAGAAGTCATTGAAAGATCATTTTGCTTTTCAATACCATGATTACTTTCCTCCAGTTGACAGCCAGCCTTAACAAGATTCTATCCTTCAGGACGTGTTCTTTTGATGGATGGTATCCCTGTGGCTCTAAACCTGAGCAGCGAAGGCAGAGGAAAGGATGCTGCAATAGGCAAGGAGCTAATGCTCCCCTGCTAACTGAGCTATAATTGGTAAAACCCCAACCCCCCAGCAGAGCCCCAAAAGAATAAGTTGGAGAGAAGGGTCCAACTCAAGTTCACCGACTTCCTTGGTTGCAAATACTTTGAGCTTCAAGCAGCAGCTTTTGATGTGACTTATAGTATATTTTTATCAGTCAGTCAACAAATATTTATTAATCACCTACTGTGTACACTATGTTAAGGCTTAGCAGGAATTTTTTTAATAGTCCCTACTATGGTTTATCCTGATTAGATAGGAAGACTGCCAAAAGGAGAGGGGAGCATCGCCTGAGGAAACTTAAGATATAAAATTCATTCAACAAGTTGTCTAAATGTCCATTATGTTTCAAGATTTGTATAGGTGCTGAGATACAAACACATAATTGGAGATGTTCTTACCCAAGAAGAGCTTCCATCTTACTGACAGGATATAGTGTGTTCATAAATAAGCCCAAAAGAAGTAGAAAGTAATTTGAACGGGGGAAAAGAGTTAATAATCATGGTGAAAGTGGGAAAAAAGAAAGGTTTTTATAGGAAGAGTAAATTTTGGAGCTGTGCTTGGAGGGAAGTTATGGGGCTTTATGAAGAGGAAGTGAGGAATAATATGAAAATCATTAGATACTCATAAAAAGGAAAAAATTAGTTATTTGTACTCACTATTATTTTCCAGGTAATTACTTGTTTGTCTCCAGAAATGGAGAGAAACCGAACTCCCTTTGGTGGGAGACACAATTTTTACAGACGATCTTGTCAGCCTGGATACGGTCTTAGCTCATCAATAGATCTTTGACCTCTGGATTGCTGGGCCAATAATCTCTGTCCTTTTGGACCTGCTTATGGCTGCAAGTATATTTGAGAACAGAAAAGAATCAGTGGGGAAATCTCCCAAAGATATTGTCAACCTGACAAGATTTCATTTAGGATTTTCATAATACGAATGAACTCAGGGTCTTGGGGCTTTGTAAACAGAAAAATACTCCTCATTTAAAGGCACATTGTGAATTGTACTATCAATGTACCAATATAGGAGTCCATACAAGAGGCTCTCTCATTCTATTCAATGAGAGCTTCATTCTACTTTGGAAAGGACAAATGTTTATTTTTTTTCTTTTTTCCTGGTTACTTATTTGAAATGAACTTGGATGAGAAGCTATTAATTCAAGAAAACATAATTAAAGATTTTTTTAAAAAGTCAATTTTGAAACAGGGAAGAACAGAAATGCTAAAATTCTCTTAAGTAGTGGGAATACTACCAGTTCTAAAGTAGAATTCAACCCAACATGGGTTGAACTTGGAATCCAAGGAATTTCATTATTGAACTATTACTAGTACTTTGTTATAAGTTCCTTCACTAACTGGAAGAGGGAACACCTTGTGAAAAGTCTAGTTAGCTAAGCTTGGGAAGGAAAATTTATGGTTACAATGGTATCTATTTCTCACATTTTCCAAGGATCTGGGAAAGAATACTCAAATCTATCAGAGCATCCATTTCTCATCAATGTTACTGTGTCCTTCAGGGAAACAGTTGTCAAGACATGCATTAATGCTGCATAATTGTTGTGCATGTCCTCCCATAAATCCTCCATGGATGATTAATCAAATACACATGAAGACTTTTCCCAGATATTCTCCTATTTTGTATAGGTACTAGGTGGTGCCATCGTGCATAGAGCTCTAGACCTGGAAGCCTTTGAATCCGATTTCAGACATTACTACCTGTATGACCATGGGTAAGTCACTTGACCATAGTCTGCCTCTGTTTCCTAATCAACAAAATGGGTAGTGCCTACCTATGATGGTTATTGTGTGAATAAAATTAAATAATATCTATAAAGTTCTTGTCAATCTTTTGTTTAGGTTTTTGCAAGGAAATGGGGTTAAGTGGCTTGCCCAAGGCCACAGAGCTAGGTAATCATTAAGTGTCTGGGACCGGATTTGAACTCAGCTACTCCTGACTCCAGGGCCAGTGCTCTATCCACTGAACCACCTAGCCGCCCCTAAGTTCTTGTCAATCTTAAAGAGCTATAAAAATATTGTTAGCATTATCATCGTTAACAACATCATCATCATCCTGAACGAGCATTAAGATAACTGACCTACCTCTTTTTCTGGTACTACATATACTTGACAATATCTTTTTTTTGTCAAAGTAATATTTTTTTTTATTTAATGTTATTTCTGTTGTTCCATTTATACAGTTACATAAACTTTCAATGCCTCCAGATAATACTTTATCAGTTGGTAAGTCATAGGAAACAGCTGGAATAATTGGCATAGAGGAAAGAGCATGTGGCCTAGTGTCAGGAAAACCTAAGTTCACATCTGGAATCATTTTTCTAGTTGTGTGAGACACTGGGCAAGTCATTTTAATTCTGCTTACTTCAGTTTCCTCGGCTGTAAAATGAGAATGATAAGAGTAGCACCTAGCTCCCAGAATTCTTGGGAGGATCAAATGAGTTATTATTTTAAAGCATTCAGCATATAGGAGGACTTAATAAATGCTAATTTCCTTCCATTCTTCTTTAGAAATATGTTGCAGCTTGCTCACATCCACCAAACATGTCCCTATTGTCCATTCGATCAGATTGCGACAAGTTTGAAAGTATAAAGGTAGCATAGGTCAACATTGCCTTATCTCTCCAAGGTACCTCTATGCCATATTCCAGATATTCCTACTCTTGGATGGACCCTACTCTTCTTTATGTGGCAGCTTTTACCTATACTCATTTCCTGGAAAATAAGAAGTTTATTAAATGCTTTCTTTGTATCTGAATTAAATTCTCTATTACAGTCCCTGAGACAGGTTGTGTCTGTTGCCTGAGAACCATGCTATCAAATATGGAAGTAGATTGGCTGTTAGGTTATACATTTTTTGATGATATGAAATCAAAAAACATAAAAAGTATTCAAAACAATTTTAATCCTAGATGCTTTGCAATGGCAAAGTGGTAGGAAAGGGGATTAGTGGATGACATGAAGACTTCCTGGATACAGAATTTTACATAAACACATACAACTCATAAAGATATGAATATATATTTATTTGAATTTATATATACATAAAAAATATATATATAATTACTTATAAACATTTATTATATATTAATATAATTGTAGAGAGAACATTTGTATTAATATATTGATATAGTGTTTATATATTAATATATTAAATGTAAGTATATAATATATGCATATATATACAGAAGTAAGATTATGATTATGAACTCTAAAAGAATGGGAAGGTGGAACTAATACAAGAGAATAAAAACAAAAATTAAAACTATTATATATATACTGTCTTCCCTTCCTGTTTATTTATTGCTGATTCATTGTAATTCCATTGGGACTTTCCTGACAAAGATTCTAGAGTAGTTTTCTATTTCCTTATTCAGTTCATATTATGGATGAGAAAACTGAGGCAAGTGGGTTTCCATTTCCTTTTCCAGATTATTTGACAGATGAGGAAACTGAGGTAAAGAGGGTTAATTGACTTACCCAGGGTCACATAGCTAGAGAGTGTCTGAGGTCAAATTTGGACTCAAACTTTCCTGATTCCAGGCTCAACCATCTATACATTGGGCCATCTTGCTGCCCATTCGGTTTTATAGGGAAGCTCAGTTTTCAAAATTACATAAATTGATCCATGTGTTTATTCAATGTTATCTAAGTCCTTACATTGCATTTGGGTAGGGGATAATCCCCTAGTAGTATGCTCACTCAGTGCAGTCCATCCAGCTAAGATTGTGATGACACCTTAGACAAAATTTCCAACACTTATTATCTAGAAAAGACAGAGAAGTTTTGGAGTAGATGACCATGAATTCAGAACTTCTTGACTGGACAGATCCCAAACTTAATTTTTCAATATCAGTTTGAAAAGTTGTCCCTGGCAAAATGTCCCAGGGAGCTGTACATTACCTTATGCTGCTTAACAATGAGTTAGGATAGATGTACAGATAACATCCTTTATAATATGTAGATGGTATGAAGTTGAAAGTGATAGATAAGGTGCTGGATGACAGAAGAGTCAAGATACAAACATTTTTCATCCAGCTAGAGCATTCTTCTGAAACTAGTGGAATGAAATATATTAGGGATAAATGGATTAAAAGATACAGATTCGTATGTACAAGTTGGGGACATATGCCTGAATAGCAAGTCAATTGAAAAAAAAAAATCATAGAATGAACTGAAAGGTAGTTCAGAGGCTAACTGGCTCATCACAAAAGGAACCCCCACTGGAACACTGACATGTGGCAATCCAACTTCTGTCTACCCTTTCCACTTTGGGCCAACCCTGATTGTTAGGAAGGATTTTCTGACCTTGCACCTAAATTTCTCTCATCGCAATTTCCATTCACCGCTCCTGAGTATACCCATTGAGGACAAATTAAGCAAGTCCAGTTCATTCAGGGCCTTAGATTGACAGTTTAGCTGCATTCCTCCATAGCATTAATTCCACTGAGTTTTCATCTAAATTATTCCTCGTCTTCCATTCATATAATGACTTCTCAAGGCTTCCTTTCTGGGTGACAACAATACCCATCTTGAATCCTGGGTTAAACGGTCACTCTAGCTCAAGCTTCAAGTCTAGTATTCCCCTCCTCAGATAAGCAAAACAAGACTCAAACTACTAACCATTTCTCAGAATCACTGGACCAAAAGGGAAGGGAGAAGGTGGTCCTTCCCCATGAAGCTTTGTGCATATTGCTGCTGCTGTGAGTGAATGAGACCTTTATCCCTGAATCTCACCAAAAAGAAACCCAATAGGGGTCTTCAGGAATGGTCTAGATGACTATTTGTTGAGCAATTGTAAGCAACATGGATAGATGGTTATTTGACACTCACTGTAGGATTCTGGGATTCTCCATGCAGGCTATTTTTTTCTTTCCCAGGATGGACAGAGGTTTAAAATTAAATTAAAGGTTCATTTCAGTCCCTGCTGAGTTAATATGGAATGAGCAAAATGTAAACAGTCTTGCTTTATTGCTCCAGGTCAGCCTTGGTCAAGTGTAAGTTTTTCATTGTCTCCCACAGCGAGAGTGCACTCCACGAGAGGAATGTGCTACCCTCTTTAACCTCTAAACCACATAATCAACAGATGTCTTGTGACTGGAAGCAAGACAGCAACAACAGCAATTATGCTTCATCATTATCAGCATTATTTCCATCAGCTAAGAAACTCTAAAAAGAGGTTGTATGGTATGGTGGTTAGATAGCTGACTTCCTAGGCAAGAAAACAACTCTAATTCTTTCTCTGATTCACACACACACACACACACACACACACAAACTGGCTCTGTGACCCTGGAGAAGTCACTTCACTACCTGATCCCTCTTTCTGAGGGCTCTCCCTCTAGCTTGAATGTACATCATAACTTGGAGGCAGCTAGGTGAGTCAGTGGGTAAAGTGCTGAGCCTAGAATTTAGCTTCACTTAACTAGTGTAACTCTGGGCAAGTCAATCAATCTTGTCTTAGTTTCCTTATCTGTAAAATGAACTGAAGAAGAAATAGCAACCTCCTCCATTACCTTTGCCAAGAAAATCCCATGGTACAATATCATCCACAGTGTCACATGATTGAACAATGATAATATACACCATTATTTGCACACTGTAAGCCAACTTAGAGTAGAAATTCTTGGTGTGTCCAGGGTTCATGTTTTTTGCTTCCCTCTATCTCCTTTGCTCTTAGCACATCACCTAGAATGTGCCCATTTGCTAAGCTCTACTGATAACTGACTGTACTTTTCTGTGCCTTAAGACTTCTTTAAATCTAGAGGTTGTGGCCTACTTGCCAACCATACTAGTAGAAAGAATGTTCCCAGTGAGAGTTCCCCACATCCCCCCCAATAAATAAATAAATTCTTACAGCAGCAGGGAATTCAAAACTCATTGCTTCCTATTCTATCTGCTAGGCCAATGCCCAAGGAATAGTCCTAATGACCATGTGATTTAAAAATGTTACTCAAAAATATTCTGCAGCTTCCCATGACCTGAATTAAAATCAGAACTATTTACTCTGGCATTCAAGGCTCTCTAAAAAGAGTTCTTCATTCAACCTTTACATGTTATATTTTGTATGTGGACATAAGAATTCTTCATTCCCATCCTGTCTCACTGTCTCCATGCCTTTAGTTATAGAAATCACAATATCTAAAACTGAGTTTTGTCACCCTCCCTACCTCTTACCAATCTCCATAAATTAAAATCCCTCCTTTCTTTCCATCCCTAAATCTGATGCTCTTCCATCCAAAAAACCTTCTTTGATCACTCAAAAGTGGACAAGGAGTATTTTGGTTGGAACATCAAGGTTGAAAACTTGAAGACAAAAGGGAGGATATCGACTGATATGCTTTCTGGGAATAATGACAGAAATATTTAAATATGATTTGGAACTGGAAAGGGTGAAGGGTAGTGGTTTGGGGATGGAGAGAGGGAGAAGTGACAGCAAGTGATGAAGTGGTTGATGAGTAAAGTGAAGCATTGTGAAAGTCAGGCCTGCACATTTTGTTGCTGTTTATTCATTTTTGGTCATGTCTGACTTTTTGTGATCCCATTTGGGGTGTTTGTAGAAGATACTGGGATGGTTTGACATTTCCTTCTCCAATTCATTTGACAGATGGGGAAACTGAGGCAAATAGAATTCCATGACTTGTCCAGAGTCACATAACCTATAAGATCTGAGACCAGATTTGAACTCAGGAAGAGGAGTTTTCCTGACTCCAGACCTAATCCTCCATCCATTGTACCACTTAGCTGCCCCTGGCCTGGCAGCTAATGAGTACTTAGTTAACAAATATTGACTCACTGATTTCTGAAGTGAAAAATAGAGGTGATTAATAAAAATAAACTTTTTAGGAATTTGCTTTCAAGAAAGAAGAGAGCTAGAGGAGAAGAACTTGAGGGAATTCCAGAGTCAGGTAAAACCTTTTCAAAGATGAGGCAGATTTGAGGATGACTATAGGGAAGGGAAAGAGCCAGAGCCTAAGGAGAGATCAAAGATGGGACAGAGAGAGTTCATGATTAGAGGACAAGCTCCCATAGATTTGAGTGAGAATGGAATAATGGACCCAAAGAGAGGTTCGTCCTTGGCAATGAGAAGATCCACCTCTTCCTCTGAGACTGAAGTAGAGTCTATCTATAGAGAGTAGAGAATGACAAGAGATTTTGAGGTTTGGGGAAGGGAGAAGGCAGAGCTCATAATGAACATCTGCTATCTGGGATGAATAGAAGATAATCATTTGCTCACAGGGAAAGGGGAAGAGATAAGACAGTATTTTAGATAAGGAGGTCAGGAATAGAAATTGTGGGAGTCAACCAGGCAAGAATCTGAGGAATTCTCTGAATTAGTGAAGGCCCAGTTGAGATTAGAGAATAGAAACTTGGAGTGAACCAACTGGGCATAGTTTTGTGATTTTTGCCAGGAGTAGTCAATGACATGTAAGTAGGATCAGAAAATTAGAATAATGGGATAACAGGGTTGAAATTTGGTAAATCATTACCGACAGTAGAACAGGAGGGAAATGAATCCCACAACAACTGATGATGATGTCTGTTCTTCATTCTCAAAGAAAACTCCAGGGAGGGGATGCCATGACAAGCACATATATTGGATTTGAGTGAGAGGGTGCTGTGCTAAATCAACAACCTCACTTTCTCCTTCAGAGCCATCTAGGTCCAGTGGCCAGACATGAATCAGACTGGAGATGATCCTGGATTGCCTTACGGCAATCAGGGTCCAGTGATTTGCCCAAGGTCACAAAGCTAGTAAGTATCAAGTGTCTGAAGCTAGATTCGAATTCCTGTCCTCCTGGAGGGAGAATAGTGCTTGAGACAAAGTAAATACTTAAAAAAATACTTTTTTATGTACGTATGATTCATTCATCCAAAGGTAATCTGATAGGGAGAGGAATGACCAACAGTACCTTACTTTCCTTTCTCCCCTTTCCTCCATGAGTCCTTGGGTCAAGGTAGTTTTTCACTAGGCCTATTATAGGCCTAGAGTTTTAAAGTTATTTTTTTCAACCATCAAGTTTTTATTTTCCCCCCTCTCTCCCTACTATAAAAAGGAAAAATAAAAATAAAATTATTAAAGTAAATATGCATAGTCAAGCTAAAAATTACAATACTGTCCATATCCCAAAACACTGGTTTAATTTTGCTTTTATATCAGGAGGTAGGCAGCATTCTTCATCATTTTGCTCTGTAATAATATTTGGTCCTTGAATGGATTAGAGTTCTTTAAATTTGCCAAAGTTTTCCATTGTTATTATAGTATAAATTTTTTTCCTGGTGTCATCCACTTCTTTCTACATCAGATCATAAAAGTCTGATCACGGTTGTCTCTTCATCATTTCTTCCAGCTCAACAGAGTTCTATTTCATTCAAAGATCACAATTTGCTCAGCCATGCTCTAACTTTTGGGCACCTTTTAGTTTCCAATTCTTTGTCACCACAAAACATCTACCATAAATATATTGTTTCATGTGGGTCCTTTTCCTCTTTCTTGGATCTTTTTGAGTAATAGGCTTAGTAGTGGTGTCACTGGACCAAAAAGTATGTGTAGTTTGGGCAATTTGGGGGAATAATTTCAAATTGTTTTCCAGAATGGTTATATCAATTAATAGATCCAGGTACTGATTGTTAATCCATTCTTTCTTTACAGGAATAAATGTGTCTTATATGGTTCATGGTTTATATTAAGAAATATGCTCTTCCTCATTATTTAGAAGTCATATTAGATTGATACAAGTACTTGTCCTAAGCTAGGAATTTCCTCTAATAGCCAAAAGCTTTGTGAGAATTTTGACTTTAGGAAGGGTGGGGGGGAGATTCAGAGGACAAATCTCAGATGTTATATTGTACAAGACCTAGAAGATCAAAAATATTGGTGCCTAACAGATTGACGTATAGGCAGGTTTGAAAAAGAATGATGGAAGATGTGAGGAGCTTCTCTCGTAAAACTTTCCCCCCATGAAGTTACATGTTTTCTTTGAGCATCACCTTCCCCCAGAGGGTCAGTAGGACTTCATGGCCCTGTCATAGTCCAATCAGATCTTGTTACCATTGCCCATTTAGGAATTCCAGTTCTCATCAGGCACCTTCTGTCACTGACCAAGATTGCTTGAGGAATTCTTCTCAGATTGGCCACAAGACCATACGGATATTGTGCTTAGTAGCAGAACTACAGGTTTTCATACCAAAGAATGGTAATGTACTTTCAGCAGGCTACCCCCCTTTTATCCTCTGCTCATTCTTCAGAACAGGTACCCAAAATGGTTATTTGTACTCATGGGGAAAAGAAGTTTAATGGATTGGAAAAGTGTATACTTTACTTTGAAAACTCTCTTCACATTTGTTGTGAACTCTGTGTAAAAAAAGGAAAATTCTAAGTGGCCTATAACTTTTTAATGATATTGCCTTCAGTCAGCCTATGGTATACAAGAAAGCTTGAGAAATATATTATTCCATTTAGAGAAATATTCATTTGGCCGCTTCCTGGAAACCCTGGTCATTTCGAAAAATAAATCACTAACAGCCTGTGTCTATCCAAGTAAATTGGTTGAAAATCCAATTTTCAGACACATTTGTGATGTCTTCAATATAAATGGTCCCTCCAGCAGTGCACATCACAACTCATCTATGCCTGGCCAGCCTGTGTGATTCTTGTCAATGTGATTCTGTCACATTGTGCTAGAGGATGGGTATACAAAGAAAGGCAAAAAGTTGTTCTTGATATCAAAGAATGAATATTCAAATGAGAGAGAAAAAAAAAAAATATATATATATATATATTTACAGGTTATGAAAGTAATATGAAAGGGAAATAAATTGACAGACAATAAGCATTTATTAAATACTGACTTAATGACTGTATGCCAGCTACTGTACTAAGTAAATTTTGAGGTCTCTAAAAGAGGTAAAAGACAATTGTAAGCCCTCAAAGAGCTTACAATTTAATGGAGAGACAAGTAGAAATACAAATATTTACAAACAGAATAAATAAGAAAGAATTAAAAGAAAGAAGACGATAGAATTAAGATGGTTTGGGGAAACAGTTGAACGAGGCAGAGGTGAAATATGAACTGAATCTTGAAAAAAGTCAAGAAAATTGATATGTACAGGTGAGGGAGTTATGCATTCTTCATGAGGAAAACTGTTCTCTGGAGATAAATAGCTAGATAGCTAACTAGCTACATGGATGGATGGATGGATGGATGGATGGATGGATGGATGGATGGATAGATGACAGAAAGAAAAAGATAGAGAGATAGATGATAGAGATAGAAAGACATGGAGTACTATGCTCTGAAGTGTCTTGTTTGAGGAAATGCAATTAGGTCAGTATAATGGAATGTACAGAGCAGACAGTTTATTCTATCATTTATTTTCTGGGACTAAAATTCATCAATAGAACTAATCAGTGTTCATCTGTCTCTTGGTATTGTTTTCATCTGCATTATTATAATCAATTGAGTTTTGTTTTTTTCTAAGATCTATTTACCTCATTTTGTAATTGTTCAAAATAGTCCTCAAATGTTTCTCTGAATTCCTCATAGTCTTTTTTTCTTAGAATATAAAAATTTCCAATAATATTAATATACAAGAAATTCATTCACTCTCCAATGGACACCTACTTTGTTTCCATTTTTATTATTGCTTTTTGCTTATAATGTCTTTCTTTCTTTGTCCGATACATACCCAGTAATAGAATCAGAGGGGTAAAGGATATGGAAAGTTAATGGTTCATCTCACATTCTTCCAAACCATTTTCTAGAAGGTTGAATCAATTTACCATTTTCTCAGTAGAACTTGAAAGTATCTGTCTTTCCATAGCTCCTCCAACATTGACTATTCAGGTCTATTATCTTCCTCAGTATTTCGAATGAAGCAAGTATAACTTTGGAGTTATTTTAAGTATGCGTTTCTTTTGACATTAGCAACTTGGAGCAATCTTTCATATATTTGTTAATAGTTTAATATTACTTCTTTTGAAAACTTTGTATTTGTATCCTTTGTTTACTTGAGAATAGCAATTGTGGGGGGGGGGGATGTGAAAAACCAGGCCAAGTACAATGTCACTCGATTTTATTTATTTGGTTTGCTACTTGATCTGAGGAGTAATAATATAATTTTTGAAGGGTAGGATGTTGCTTTTGAGAAAGTGCCATACTTTTTTATTTTTATTATTATTATTTCACAAAAAAGAATAGTTCATAATAAAAAAAAATCAGATTCATTGTGCCTACAGAGCTACCTTGAGGAATTTCAATGTAGTATTTTCCCAGGATGACAATGCTTAGTAGTCATATCAAGACCCTGAGAGAGTAGATATGTATTTAGATAACTGAGTTTGACCTCCCAGATGAAGCGATAGGACAATGCACATAAAAACTGAGCTATAAAACAAAACCCAGAAAATGAAATCTTTTAACATTCACTTGATATTAAATACATGGAATTTAAAGGGGGCATGGGGAGAGAATAAGCTGTTCCCATTCATTTTGCCTTTCTGTGTTGCTTAAAAAGAAATGGTTTTTTAAAATGTTTCTTTTTACAACCCTCAGAGTTCCCATCTTGCATCTTGGGAATTTGTTATTCTCTCTATGGTGGTAGAATCAAAGGCTGAACTCAGAGAGAAGCCAATAATTTCAGAGACTTTATTTCAATCCATTAGGGCTGAATGGCGTCATTTCCTTTCTAAAGCTTGGAGCTCTCAGAAAAATGAACAGATGAAAGGTCTTAGCTTTCCAGCTCCTTGTTCCTCCACTTATACAAATGACATATAATAACATGCATTTGAAGACTGGTTATTTTTCCTTTCGTATTTCTAAACAGGAGGTACTATAGCCGCAACTATTAGAGTCTTCTCTGCCTGCTGGTCAATTTGTGGAGGAGTGCTCAAAGCACATGAAACTGGCTGGCGGAGAGATGGATGGCATGGACAGACTTCTGTATCCCAGGCAATTCTCCTCGCCATCAAAAGCCAAATTTTTCCGAGGCTGAAATTATGATTCTGGGTGCAGGCCTCCTGCTCGAGCATCAACATTGATGCAAAATTGATGAAACTTCCAAGTGAAATTGCATTGTTTGATCTTCACAGCCCTGGAATAACATCGCCTAAAGCTACGGTTCCTGTAAACTTCCTTTGCACAAACGACTTACCCAGGACTGATATATTGACATAGAGTGCCCATGAATGACATTAGGGCTACTTAGGAAAGAGACAAAGACTGCTAGCCAAAGAAAGCGGCAATTGGTTCTGAAAATTACCTTTTTCCAGGGAACCTCTCAGGAAAAAAAAAATTACCTTTTTCTACTGAATCTCACTCCAAAATTACCTTTTCCAACTGAAGCTCTCTCAAAGTGCCTTGATGTTAAGCAATATAGTTTTAAGTTGAAAATGTCACAAGGCCACGAGAAGAAATTGATAGAAAATTTCAGGGTTCCTTGTTGATATTTGAAGCAGCCTGTGGATTTTTGTTCTTTAACACAGATCAGCTTGGCTGTGCTACCCCTTTGATTTCTGTATTGCCCAAAACAACATGTTTCTAGGCTTAATGGCTTCAGAGAGAAGAGTAAGAAGGTGATTTCGTTATTGCAGCAGAGTTCTGTTACCAGTAGGAAATTGGTAAACAGATGGCTTCAAAATCCTTTCCATTCAACATGGAACTTTTAAAAAAAGTCAAGAAAATAAAAATTCTTTCTCTTTTTTTATGGGGGGGGTGGAAGGATTCCACTTTCCTTGACTGTTGTTGTCTTTTAGAAATTATGTGATTTAACATAAAGTTTCCTTTTTTATAGTGTGAAAAATCTTGAAGTTTCATTGGCGTCTTCAGGAACCTTGGAGCAATATTATCTGGGCAGAGTTGAAAACCAAAAGAATTTCTTATCAATAAGGAGTTGTCTTGTTAGTGTGTAGCATAAAGCAAATCAATAAATTGATAAACATTTATTAAGTACAGACTATGTGCTAAGCACTGAGGATATAGAAAAGAAACAAAAGACAATCCTTGATCTCAAGGAGCTCACTATTTAATGGGGGGCACAACATGTAAAGTACACATGCATACATATATATGTATCTACATTAAACATTCTACAAATAGGATAAATTGGGAACATTCGAAAGAGGGAAAGTATTCAAATTAAATGGGGTTATTGAAGAGATTCCTGTAGAAAAAGAAATTTAAATTGGAATGTAAAGGAAGTCACAGAGGTCAGTAGTTGGAGCAGAAGAGAAAGAACGCTCTAAGCCTGGGGGAATATCCAAAGAAAAGGGTTCTAGATTTCTTGGAGCAAGAAAGGGAGGACCTGAAGATAGCACCCCTAAACATTTTGCCCAGAATTTTCTCCTTTGTAGAAAAACACAAAGAGATACTTAAGCCCTTGGCTTTCTCAAACGTATCCCTGCATCCAAAGCAACAAAAACAGAAATGATTTCTTGATGGAGGCAGACATAGGATTGAAAAACCTGACTTTCATCTGCCACTAAAGTTCATCTAAAGCCCAAAGGTGAATATTTTCACATGGTGGGTGGAAGGAAGGACAAGCAAAGATCATATGAGATATGGGTTGGGTCAACATAAAGTTCTTATTCTAATAGACTGAACAACCTATCTCTAAATAACCACAATTCAAAATGAAAGAGAAAAGAGGTTCCAACCAAATTATATGAATGAATGAGAAAGCTTGGAGTAAGCTCAGTGTGGTTATTCCCACAGCTAAGTACTAAAGAGTCAATGACAAAAGCAAGATGGTATCTGGCTTCAAGAAGTCGATATTCTTATATGGGATATGGGGGATAAACAATATGGGAGAGATAGCCAGAGAAGAGAGTTTCAGGTGAGTCACAGGGTTGGTAAGTTGATCCATAGAGCAGTCAATTAGCTGAACCTTTCCAAGAATAATTGCTGTATTGATGTGATTACCATATAGGGCAGGGGGAGCAGACAGCATATTCTTGGTTCTATATGGTTGTTTATGATAGGAAGTATGAAATGATGGTTTGGTCTGTGACCTAGAGCAAGTAAGATATTTTAGGCTAGTTGAATTTTAACTTAATCACTCAATAATTAAGGAGGTTTCACCCTGGAGTAGGAGTTCTGAAAGTGAATGGATTCATCTGGGGCCAAGGAGTACATTATTAGGTGACGTCATTGCTCACTTGGAAATCAATCAGGAAAGGCTTCACGGAGAAAGTAGCATGCTACTAGACCCTGAAGTCTAGATAAGATTTCAACATGTAAAAATAAGAGGAACGGTATCCCTGGTTTAGTTAACATGATGAAAGATCTATGGAAGAGAAGACAAAGCGTGTTCAGAGGATGGCAAGTAGTCCAAAAGTTGGACCAAAATGTATGTATGTATAAATATAAAATTTTAAATATTGTATATAGTATATATTTCTATATTTTCACACTATAAAAGGGAACTTTTAGTTAAATCACATAATTTCTAAAAGACAATAATAGTCAAGGAAATTGGAATCCTTCCAACCCCCCCATGAAAAAAAAAAGAGAAAGAAATTTTATTTTCTTGACTTTTTTTAAAGTTCCATATATATGTGTCTGTGTGTGTGTGTGTGTATGTATAGAAATGTACACACACACACACACACACACACACACACACACAGACTTTATAGAATATGTAGCCAGGAGTATGGAAAAGACTAGAAAGGTTCCATAGTACTAGACTGTGGAACCCCTTCAAAACCAAGCTAAGGAATTTGAATTTTGGTAATCAATGAATTTTTTTTTTTATTGCATTCCTGGGGGAAAAAATATCAATGTGACAGATTGTAGAGGACTGAGTGTGGAGGTAAACAGAAAAATGTCAAAAACCAGAATGAGAAGAAGTCCTTTATATTACACGTTTAAACAGA
Organism: Macrotis lagotis; assembly: GCF_037893015.1. NCBI lineage: Eukaryota > Metazoa > Chordata > Mammalia > Peramelemorphia > Peramelidae > Macrotis > Macrotis lagotis. Next base: position 37,520,172 of record NC_133659.1, on the reverse strand, counting down.
GGGAAATAGTTTCAGATTGCTCTGAAACAATGGGAAGCAGTGCTCAGAGAAATTTGATTGTATTTACCCTTGTTTAAACAAGTAAAATCTCTGTGTCTCTTAATGACTTATTCAGCCTGGTTTTTGACTGCAAGACAGGAGACTAGTGAAATCATGTTAGTGGGTGATAGTACAAGTCTATCACAAATTAGTGGCAGAGGGAAAAGAGAGTAATAAATAGATTCAAAAGTCCCTATGAAGGCTGAAATTATAGGACTTGGCTATTCTTTGCAAGTATAAGGTAGGAGACAGATGAAACAAAGATCACATCAAGTTTTTGAACAAAAGAGACTGGTTAACAAATTAGAGTCAGAAATAATTCCAAGAGGAAAATTATTAAGTTCAACCTTTGACAGGGTAAGTGAGTCATTTAGGTATATATGACCCATAGAAAAACTAGAGTTTATAAGAAACATGGGAATGAATTATATGTAGATATCTGTAAAGTTGACTTTCTGTTTTATGTTTTAAAAAATGGACCAAGAAATCTAATAAGCCAAGAAATTTCACTTGTTGAAAAGAGGGGAAAGTCATATAATCCCCTCTCTCTAATCCTGATCTTTCTTCTGAGTCTTGGGAATGAATGAACTAAATGAAATTTCCTGGAAGTCATGAGAGTGAGTGAAGTTACTAAGAGGAAATACAGGGAAAGAAGGTTGAAATTAAAACCATCATTTAAGTGTTGGGACACTGAAAGAAAGACAGAAAATGAAATTAAAATCAGAAAGAAATAAAGATTTCAGAAGTCACAGGAGAGTATACTCAGAAAAAAAGAGAGTAATTAGCAGTGTCATAAGCTAGAGGTCAAAGAAAATGAGGACTCAGGAAAACCTCACTCTCATTTGATTCTCCTTTGAAGAGCAGTTTCAGTAGAATGGAAAGGAGAGCATGAAAACTTGTCAGGAGAGAGTAGGTGATGAGTAAATGGGGCTTCTGAAGGGAAATAGAAAGTCCCTTCTTTATTCTCTGACTACCTTAGATCTTCCAATCGAAGATCCATTGGTGCCAAAGCTAAATTGGATATGACCAGTATTTTCACTTAAACTTCCTTGTGCCATTAGCATTCTTGTCACTTTATCAAATCCACGTTATCCCCACCTATATTTGTCACACTTCTAGGTCCATGTCTTCTGCTTATTTCCATTTCAACATAAAGAACACAAAATGTGGTTTCACAAGCATGTTCATAGTTCCTCCTAAGAACAAAGATTCCCATTAAAAGCGAAAAGAGTTCAAATAGGAGAGGTCAAGCGTGTCTTTGGGATCTGTTGACTGATTCTCATTAAACCCGTCTTGATTTCTTTTAGGTTTGAGGTTAATACTTATTTACATGGCTGTAATTAGGGCCCTGAATATTTGTTCCTTTGACAGATCCATGATTCTATTTTAATTTCTTAACTGGAAGGGGCACAATTACAGTGATTTGGTTTCTACTTCAGAAATATCATTTGAGTTTTGGTGATTAGAGTAAGAACTATTACTCTTTGTAATCATTTTTTTCCATGAGGAAGTTTCTTATCATGCCTGGGTTAAAACAAAAATGAGCATCCCAAGTCCAAGATAGAGAAGGTATGGTTTGACCGAAGTTCATCTGAAGAGAGAAAATTTCTGGAGATTTTAGTAATCTATAGACTCAGATACTAGCTGTATAGCTCTAGGCAAGTCATCTCAGTTCCTTATGACAGTATGAAAAGGCAAATTTGATCTCAAGTTTCATTGCAAAAAGTACCAAAGGTAATAACATAGAAATAACTTTGGTCCATATTGGATCTCTTCCCTTCTCAATACTTTTCCAACATTCTCTTAAGATTCTGCAAACTTCAGACAGGGCTACTGAAATTACTTTGAATAGACATGACTTCTTTTCCTCCTTTTTCTCATCCTTATCAATGATGGACTAGGGAAGAATTTGACGTTGAAAAGTCAAACTTTATTAAAGCTTATAATTTGATAACACTTTTCATTGTCTCACCTCCATATTGTCTGTTGTATTTTTTCTTTTTATTGAATTTATTTATTCCTATTCCCATTTCCTTTTCAGATAAAGTATAGCATGTGTTGCTAATGTTTCTCTTGTATGTGTAAAGAGTGTAACAATTATGCTTACAAATTACATTCCACCTCATAAACTGTCCATATCTGATCCAAAGCCCCTTGCTATTAGAATTCTATAACTGTATAAGATATTAAAGCTGTGATGTTATAAAAAAAAGATAGGTACTGAATTCAAGAATAATGAAGTGTTGATAACAGTGTGATGATACCCTGCTCAGGTCACACATATGGGATACTCCAGTCAGTTCTGGGATCTGTACTTGAGAAAAACTATTGAGAGACTATGTAGCATCTAAAGGAGAATGGGGAAGGGAAAGAGTGCTAAACAAGTATTTATTAAGTTCCTTCTATTGCTAGACCCTTTGATGAGTGTTTTATAAATATTATCTCATTTTATTCTCCCTACAACACTCTAGAATATGTGCTATTATTATTAACTATTTTCCAGTTAAAGAAATAGAGGCAGACAGAGGTTAAGTGACTTGCCCAGGGACAGCTCAGTGGAGCTGTGGAGAGAGAACCAGCCTAGAGTCAGGAGGACCTGAGTTCAAATCTTCCTCAGACATTTAGTACTTAGTAACTGTGTGACCTTGGACAAGTCTCTTAATCCCATTGCCCCAAGAAAACAAAAACAAGTAAATAAAAAAATGACTTGCCTAGAGCCATACAGGTAGTATCTGAAGCTGGATTCAAACTCAGTTCCTTTTTACTCCAATTCCTCACCCTATCCATTGGTTCTCTTCCCTAGCTGCCTTAATAAATAATATTTATAATTGCATAATGAATGATTGATTGAATGAATAAAATTTTTTTGCTGAAAGCAATGTTTGAATCTAACTTTGAATGATATTAATAGTTGTGAGAAGGGAGAGCATGCCAGACATTGAGGATACTTTGCCTCTGTAAAGATGCAGAGATGAAAGATTGGCATTGACCAATATGGCTATAACACAGACTAGGGAGAATCATGTGTGATCATCCTGGTATGGCATTCACAATTTGTTTTCCCCCTCACTGGAGCTGGTGAAGCTAAGGTGGTGAGTGGAGAGTGCACCAGGCTTAAAGTCAGAAAGACCTGAGTTCAATCCAGCCTCAGTCACTCTAATACTGTAAGACTTTGGACAAATCACTTGGCCCTGTTTGCCTCAATGTCCTCATCTGTAAAATGAGCCAGAGAAGGAAATGACAAACTGCTCCAGTATCTTTGCCAAGAATACTGACAAATGAAGCCATGAAGTCAGCCACAACTAACAAAATGACTGAACATCATCAGCTTTCTGGAGAGTCTAGACAGCAGTTGGATAAGTGTCTGAAATACTGTAGTGAAGATTCTTCCTCAGATATGAGTTGGATTGGACATTCCTTGAGGTCTTCTCCAATTTCTGAAGAACTGAGAATCTGTGAGTGTGTGAACTGACCTACCAAAGTCAAATTCAAGACCATTACATTACAAGTCCAAAATGGAAATTCTCTGCAAGAGTTTTACCAGTCTCCTGGAGAACTTAATTTGTGTCTTGACAGTTTGGTGGGTTCTGGAACATCAAAAAGGTTTTGTTTGTATGATTGCTTGTTCCTATTATTTTAATTAAATTATTTTAAATAAAGTATAATGGCTTAAGTTTTTAAAGGTTGGTCAGATCAAAACAAAGGTGAGTCTTTGCTCTTCCTTAGTCAATCAAAAGGTTTCTGGGAAACTAAGAAATTTCTCCTGAGGACATTATCATTGATAATATTATTTCATTTTCAGATTTTCTAGAGTCAAATAGACTGCAGGAACACATAAATGAATTCCTCAAAGAACTGGCAAATTCTCTAGTGTGTGTGTGTGTGTATGTGTGTGTGTGTGTGTGGTAGCCCATTCTAATACCTACTTTCTTTGTGGAATTCTCAGGGGGAGCAAAGTTAGAGTCAGAAAAGAGGTTTTCAGAATATCACTCACTTCTCAGATCCCTTGGGTGATTCTCTTCTACCCTCCATGTCTCATCATCATCTTCATGTAGTTAAAACTACTGGATGACTTTCATGCTGTGGGAGTTTAGGTAGGAGAGACATTTCTTGCAAATTCTTGAACAAATGAATAAATGAATGAATGAATGAATGAATGAATGAATGAAATACTTCTTAAATCCAAAGCACTGAGCTAAGTGCAAGTGTGTAAATAGAAAAACAAGACATTTTTTGTTCTTCAGGGACTCGCATTCTAATAGGTGGACATGCAACTGATCCTCCAGGTTTGGGGTGCTCTCCTCCCCCATTCCCATTTCTCATGAATATTAACTCTGGCCAAAATTCAGTTGAAGTACCACCTTCTACAAAAGAGCTTTTACTCATTCAACCAAATGATACTTCATTCAACATTAAGATTGTAACCTCTTTAAGAGCAGGGACTTTATTCTGTCTCTTTTTGTATCCCCAGTGTTTAGTACAATGACTAACACATAGTAGGTGCTAAATAAATATTTATTGAATTATTTATTGAATGCTTTCTTAAAATCTATAAATATTAAATATTAAGGCAAGTAAAATGGAAATGTTCTGTGGTACTCTGGATGCAATGACCAAGTGGATGTTCATACATCTTCTTTAATCTTATTTTCATCAATAAGACCATATCTATTTATCACATTGAACCATTTGACAGAGCCAAGGGAATTCTTTTCCATATATTTCCCTTTTGGTTACTGAGGAGGTAGTGGAGCCACTGAGAAAGCTTAGCCCCTGAAGACACAATAGCTAGGTTGCATGTCCAAAATAGTTACTTCCTGGACCATGGCTATGGGGGCTATGCTAGAAGAAGAAAGATGTCTGTGCTGGGCTATTTCCATGCCTCTTGGGTTCTTTTATTTCAGGATCTGAGGAGAAGTAGTGGTCAAGGTGGTGGTGATTCCACATAGCCCATGATACCCTTTTGGCCCTCCTTCAAGGGGTCTTGTTTATTGATATAGGCTAATTCTCCTGTACTGTGGATGGCAATTGTTCAACAGTTGGTAGTGATGACTGATCCCTTCTCTACCAAGGCTACATGCTTGCCTGAAAAACTAGTGGTGGTGGTGATGAAAATGGCATGTTCATTTTTTTTATACAGGGATTGCTTCCCTGGATGGGTCATGGAAGAAGCAGTATGGAGGAAGCAGTATGGGGGTGGGAGTAGATATTACTATCTATTCCCAGAATTCTTGAGCACAGTTTTTGTGCTATCTAAGAATTGAAGGGGAGATGGCAATCAAAGGGATGACAATCTTTCCACTCATTTGACCCATGCTATCTCATGTCACTCCTTCTGGGTTATTTTTTGATTCAGTGAGGTTGACTTTCTTGCCCTGCCATACCAGTTGAACAAACATTCCAGGTAAGTCAATTTAATTCACGCTCAAACCTTTTCTGAGCAGGCAGTGGAAAGAACCACACCACGTAAGTACATTAAAAGGTCTTTCAAATGAAATATAAAATCCAGAGACTGCTTGCATTGAAAAAGAATCCCATCATGACTTTTGTTAAGCTAGAAGCAACAAAGCAGATGTTCCAAGTAGCTCTCTCTGAAAAGAATTAATTATGTTCTATGAAATTAATTTCTTCTGCAGTCTTAACTAGTTATGGCATCCTTCCCATTTTACCTGAAGAAATATTACATGTACTGTTAAAATTTACTTTCCTCCTTTCTCAGCTCCCCTCCTGGCTCCCTGTAGGAGTTTTACCAGTTCCCCCAAGGAACTTAATTTGAGTTTTGACAGTTTAGTGGTTTCTGGAACATTTGGAGGCAACAAAATCTTTATTTCTCTCAGGAAATTTTTCTTTGTTTGTTTATTCCAAGTAATTTAGTTAAAGTATGGCAGTTTTGCCACCATGCCTTAAACTACCTTCTTAACCTGAAAGATCACTCTACTCTTATAGTTTTCTCATTCAGGAAGAACTTTCTACTCCCTAGCCCCCTATCCAATGGGTTAGCTCCTCTTTGAATCTCCATTTGGAGAAAGTGTCCCATCCAGCCATTCACTAGTTCATCTCTCACCCCTTTCCTGGTCACCTTTCTATCTCTCCAGACCTTAACACTTTGTCCTCCCCAGAAAAGATAGCTTAGAATTGAATATTTTGCTGCCTTCTCAGAATGTACAAATAATTTATTAATTCTACTTTTATTTTGATGTTAACTATGACATCCTAGATGGTTTCTAAGTTTCCAAAATGAGAATGTAACTACTCATATATAAATTTCAAGAGGAGAGACCCTGCTCTAAATTGAAGAGTTATGACATCTCAATAGGGTGGGAGGGAGAAGTGGAGGAGAGAAGGCAGGGGGGTTGGAAGTAGTCTCCAGAGTTTCAGTCAGAGAATCAGAACCCCATAGGGGACTTCCTTCAGACTGGAGGAAATTAAGTCCAATGACTCAAAGATCCCCAATGCTGCTCCAAGGTTTTGCTTTGCTTCTTGGAAGATAGAAGCCCTAGGGTAGAGACATTCAAAGGAGACTGAAGGTAGTACAGAGAAACTTATGTGTCTTTCACTTGTGCCTATGTGACTTTTAACCAAAAAAGGGGAAAAATCAATAGAGCTGAACAATGATAATTGTAAATTAGCCACCCCATGATGGTCGATAAGGACATTTTATAAAAACACAGTATGAACCAAAGAGTATGCTCGAAAGTAGTTGCTGGAGGAAATGTAGGTGGTGTAAAAGCAGAAGATATCAATATATTCTATTTTTTTTTCTCAAAAAAATCTACCCCAAGTTATCTGCAAAGCTGATAATAATAGCCGATCAAATCCTAGCCAAACCTGACCATTTCTCAGTATTTCTCAATTCAAGAGTCTGACACATACTTATAAATGCTTGTTGATTTCCTGATATTATCTACATTTATCTCTTTAATAACCTTAACTCATTGGCCTAGCTTCATAAGAACCCAGATTTTGAGTTGGCAGGACCGTTAGAGACCATCAAACCCAACCCCTTTATTTTTGCAAAGAAGAAAACTGAGGCACAAAAAAGATGAAGTGATTTGCTCAGGATCACTTAGATAGAAAATGTCTGAAGTGAGACTTGAACTCATGTCTTCCTGATTTCAATTCCAGTGAAATTCAGTTCCAATTCATTATATCAGTGGTGTTGGGGCAAGGAGTGCATATTGACTTAGAAAATCACAAGTTAAATTATCTATGCTGTATTGTATTTTAACTCATTTTGTAAAAACATTTCCCAATTACATGTTAATCTGAATTGTTAGAAACCCCCTTCAAGTTGGACACCTTTGTATTGTCTCTCTACCTCTCTACCCCCTGGGACCAAACCAAACAAGTCTAATCCTCTGAAGATAGCTCTCAGTTCCCTCCATAGATTTTTAACCCCAATTTAAACCTTCCCATTTCTTCAACCAATCTTCTTTTAATCTGAACTGAACAAGGGCCTTGGGCTGTAGGACATGCAAGTTAAATCTATGAAATGGGTCAACATGGGCAGGCTGTGACTATTGGCCCTAGGGTAGAGGTTGGCTGCTCTCTACCTTGCCTATAACTACTTGTTCTTAGTTAGAAAAAGACAAATGAATTAAAATGAAGCAGAATTCTAGCAGGAATGTCAGGTTAGGCCTCCCAGGAATTCATCCAGTTATTCCTTAGATCGACAATATAAAACTCCATTAACTTAGTTGAGTCTTACTAACTTTTTCAAAAGAAACCTTTCCAAGTTTTGTCTAGTCCCATGAATTAAGCACTTAATAAATCTTTGTTGAATTAAATGGAATTGAATTGTGCTTTCCCTTCCTGGTATCTCTGGGGAAGCAGTTCTCTTCCACAATTTGACTAAAAGGTGCTTTGCTTAAATAATGAGACAAAATGTTATAGTACAATTACCAAGTCTGTAGCCTGGAGTTTTCCCAATTTCAAGTCTCGGATCACTCTTCCAGTACTTGGAAATTGGATAAACAGTCAATTAATATTGATTAGCCTTCATGCAATTCTTAATTTAGGTCCAAACAGTTTAAGATGGAGATGGAGCACTTCAGTAATTAAAAATCCAAAGACTTCACTTACTGCTAAAACCCCATTGTCAACCAAGAAAGGGCGCAGTCCTCAGACAGAGCATATAACTGCTAGAAAATCAACACCAACCACATTTAAAAGCAAGGCTGTCTTGTCTAGCAGCTTGGCAATACTAGATGGCTCCTGATGGTATAAAAACTCCAAGTTTATTCAGGTTGAATCAACGTGGGTCCTGTCACTTCACCTAGGAGTTGACCGACATAAATGCTTTTCCTTTACACCATTTTGACAGAAGTCCTGGAACCACCTAACACTTCTCAGATGACTCACTGGTATTTCAACATTTCCAATCTACATTCATGATATATTTTACCTTTGTAAATCAGCCTCCAGCCAGAGATATAGATTTCTGGTTTTCAAAAAAATTTTAATCATTCTGTTAACTCCTCAAGCCCTTCCTCTCTTTTTACTCTCCATTCTTTCTTATTTGTTAATATCTTTCTGATCATTAAACACTTCCAATAACTTCAGTTGATGCTCATGTAGCATGAACTCAGGCATTTCACCAAACTGATTACCTTCTCATCACTGCATTGAAAGAAACCTTTTATGAACCATTCAAAACAATCCAAGAAAGAATAATCTTTATACTAGAAAAATATAAATAGTAGGTAATAGTAACTGAAATCAAGACAAGTTAGAAACTGAAAAAAGAGAATTAATAAAGATAAAAATTTTATAATAAAATTAATTACTAACATTTTATAGTGTCTTGTGTTAAGCATTGTGTGAAATGCTTTAGTTTTAATATTTTTCATTTGATTCTCACAATAACCCTGGGAGGGAAGCACTATTATCATCCCTGTTTTATAGTCAGGAAACTGAGTTAAACAGAAGTGACTTGCCCAAGGTAACAAAGCTAGTATCTAAGGCTACATTTGAACTTAGGTCTTCTTGATTCCAGGCTGAGCATTCTATCCACTGTGCCACACAGCTGTCTGAATTTAACTGCTGTAAATTGATTCAACTCTGATCTCTCCTAGACCACATAGTGTTTTGAATAAAGAGTTAATCTTAGAAGTAGATAGATCTGAGTTCAAGTCCTGCCTCTGACACATACAGAATAGGCAAGTCTGGAAAGGACATGTTAGGTCTCTGTATCCTAGATAACTCTCCAAACCTATCTGGTGCAGAGAACTGACCTGCATTGACAGATGATGGAATGTCCTTATTTGGCAGTTCCTCATTTCAATGTAACCACAGGTTCTATTTCTAATTCTTTCTCTGATGAATTCATGTCACCAAGTATGGAAGGACTGCATCTAGTCACACTCAAAGAATGACCCATCTCCTTATCATCTCACCAGAAACTGCTTTCACCAGATGTTTTGAGACTTAGATCCTGGGTAACAACACATTTATCTTTGGGATAAACAAGCCAGGGCTGTGCTGTCCTTACTGGTGAGGCAGCCAGCATATGCACATGCCCACTGGATCTAACCACCTTAGCCCAATACTAGATTTGACATGCCTTCCAAACATTCATCCATATTACCAGCCATATACAGATTTATCCTCTCGGTTTTTTGTCTTCCACATCTTATACTGGAAACAATCAGCAAATTAAGACTAATTTGTATGTATACATGTCTGTATGTGGTTATCTCTCTCTCCACATAGATAGATAGATAGATAGATACATAGATAGATACATAGATACATAGATACATAGATACATAGGAAGTAAGACAAATAAAATAGGCATATATATGCAAATATATATGTTTTATTGAGATATTGTCATTTTTTTAGTTTTGAAAAATATATATTACTCCAAGGAAATGTGAAAAGGTTGTAGATCTTAAAGAGTACACTTCAATAACTATTAGAGTTATTGCAACAATTGTTGATGGGTGGGATTCAAGCGTTTCGAGAATCATTCAAGTCCACACTGAAATAGCCTTAGTCACACCATAGTGTGTTGATTAGCACACACCTGAAATATAGTCTTGAGAGTCAAAATAATAGTAGACAAGGAAATAGAGAAGAGGTCAGATGTGACAAAGTGAAATATATATATATATATATATATATATATACATAATAGTATAAATGTTTTCATAAATATACAAGTATGTATGTATGTATGAAATATAGAGAGAGACACACAGAGATAAGGAATTGGAAACAGAAAAATAAGCACTAAGACCTCAGTTTAGGCCAGTAAGCCTATATAATACTCTTCCCCCTCTCCTAGAAAAATAATGATTAATTACCCTGAAAAAATGTCCCTCAAACTTTTTAAACATATAGGAAAAAAACATAGTTTAAACAAAAAAAAAAAAGATGAACGACAAAAACATCCAACTTTAAGTGGTCCCACAGAGGTGGCTGTGTTACACTCTTTCCTGAACCCTAAAGGGAAGAAAGTTCTGAAAATCAGGAAGTTGTAAAATATAGAGCCAACCTACTCTTCTCTAAAATTATGCATCATATTGACTAAATCCCAAAGGAAGGTGGTCTCTATTAGACAGCCCTGCCTTTTTTTCCCCATTAAGAAGACTTTAGTTCCAGGATTCTCTTACAAGTAGAAAAACCACACTATAGTTCTTGAAGAAGATGGGGATCAACAAAGAGGAAAATTGAATTAATGGTTATTGATAAAAAAAATAAATCATATATGCTTAAGTCAAGTAAAATGAAAACTGTCCTATGAGCAATGTTTTGTTAGTCACAGTGCTTGCAAAGGAGATGAGAACATTTAGACTGATATATGACAAATTCTGATGCCTCCAGGAACATCCAATGTTCCTATCACCTAATTATATATAATACCTTAAAGTTCTGTTGGGGGTGCTCTTTCTCCATAGTCACGGTATCTTCCATGAATTCAATTACCATCTATGTGCATATAACTCCCGATCACTGTATCCAGCCCTAGTTTCTTTCCTGTCTTCCTATACCATATCATCACTTGCCCAAAAGACATTTTTAACTTTATGCCCTAAAACTCAGACTTATAATGGCCAAAACTGAAATTATTATCTTGTCTTAAAAACATGCCCACTTTCCCATTTCTTTAGAGGACACTTCTATCTTTTTAGTCATCTTAACTCTCTATATCCCTCATCTTCCACATCCAATGACAACTCTTCTCAATTTTATCTCCATAATATCTCTCACATCTGTCCCCTTCTTTCCATTTATATAACACATTATCTTTTTTTTAAGGTTTTTTTTTTTTTTGCAAGGCAAATGGGGTTAAGCGGCTTGCCCAAGACCACACAGCTAGGTAATTATTAAGTGTCTGAGACCGGACTTGAACCCAGGTACTCCTGACTCCAAGGCCAGTGCTTTATCCACTATGCCACCTAGCTGCCCCTTAACACATTATCTTAGTTCAGGTTTGAATCTCTTCTCATCTGGACTATTGCAAATTGTGATGCTTAAAAAGATTGAGAGACATATTTTTCTGGGTAATTAGTCATTTTATTAATCATGCTAGCATGTTATTTATAAAGGGGCATTTATAAAATGCCAAATACCCCTCAAGGAACTCACTCAACTCTTATATGTCCCTGGAAGAGGAGGTGTTCCTGAGGGTGACAAATAATTGGTTAGAAAGAAATGAAAGAGGATGAATATATATTACTTATGATAATATATAATGAGGGGTGAACTTTTTCTAAAAAGTGGCTGGGAGAGATGACTTTGATCATATTATTTACTTCCCAAACACCCTCAATCTTGGACAATCTAATCAAAGCATTCACCCCCACCCAAACCTGAGTGGAACACAATATACCTCCATATAAGAAAGCCAATCCAAACTCATTATCACTCATCACTTGCTAACCAATCAGATTCAGCTAGAATTGGCATTCCATTCAATTGTTGAATTTTTAGTTTCATCATTTTCCCTACAGAAATTCATTGAGTTTTAATTTATCACTTAATTATATGAAAGCCTCCTAGACTTAAGAAAATGATGAAGAAAATGGCAATACATATCAAACTTAACAGGTTATATAGACAAACATACATAGATATTTCCCCCAAAAGAACTGAATGTTAATCATTTATCAGCATATTTCTAGTTGAGTTGGATTGGATAAGGACATCAACAGGATACATGTTTTTGGTATATTTCTTTAGTAGGCAGGTGACCAAATAAGCCATTACAGAGTAATTGAGTATAGTACTTATGAACTTGTATTTTGTTTCAGAGTCACAAGCAACACTCACCTATAAAATGGGGGCAAAAATACTTATGGTACTTACTTTACAAGGTGATTGTGAAAAAGTGCTTTGTACATCCTAAAGTGCTACAGAGATGTGAGCTATTATTACTGTGAGATGCCAGTCTTTATATCCTGTTAAAGGAATCTCAAGCATCAGCCAGAAGATGAAGAGATATTATTTTGGGCAGGTAGGGTCCTGAAATTTTGCTGTGAATTAAGCCATCCCTGAAGTCAAATGGATGCTTTGACTTTCATAATTGGCTTGGTGACGTTGGGACTGAGGGGACTAATCAGGAGATTTAACCTTTATTTTCCTTGGTAATCATGATTATTCCATGAACAAAACACTTTATTTCTCAGTTCTGAGCATTTTTTATTACGTCTCCACATTTGAAACACTTTCTCTTCTCCATTCCACCCACTGACTTGCCTGGTTTCCTTTGAAGGTCAACTAGAATTCTATCTTTAACAGGAAACTTTTCCCAAGCCTTCTTAATTTAAATACCTTCTCTCTGTTCAGAAGTTCCTATTTATCTTGCATATCCAGCTAAATGACTGGTTTTGTTTCTGTTTGTTTCTATGTCTCCCCATTATGCTGTGAGCTCCTTGTGGACCAGGACTGCCTTTTGTCCCTTTTTGCATTCCTAAAACTTAGTATAGTGTCTACAAATAGGCACTTAACAAATGCTTACTGAATGACTGTCCCCAGATATCCCCTAAATCTCCTTGGGCTCTAAAAACAAGGGCTAGATCAAATGCAATTCTTTGACTCCAATTCTCCAGAATTATGAGAGTTGTGTACCTTAATCATTGGATTGGCATGTTCTAAAATCTTTATTTTACCTAGCCCTGGTAAAGGTGTGGCTATCAGATGGCTCCCATCCTTGCCCTCCCCCTTTCCTTTCTTTTCTTTTCATGCTTGATAGAATGAATGCCCAGTCAGTGTCCTTCCTCCTCCCTCTGTTCAAGTCTGAGTCTGTCCCTCAGCCTGGTATGTTCAGATGATAATAAGAGTTGTAATAACAATGATAATGATTATTATTATCATCATTATAATTATAATTTTATAGCTTTTCAAGACTGCACATTGCTTTAGAAATATTACAATAATTGATCCTTATAATAACCCTGAGATGAAGGGATTATTATTATTATTATTATCAGATAGCATGTATTCTTGTATAATCAACAATATTTCAGATAATAAATTACTTTCATAATTATTTTCGTAATTCCACTTCTTACTATCTACCTTGAATAAAGTTTCTAAATAAAAATGTAGCATTAAAAGGCAGAGTTTGAAATTTATTATTTCAATTCAACATGTACGAATTAAGCACCTATGTATGCTAGATAAATATTGCTAGATGTCAGAGATGCAGAGATGGAAATAACCTCTGCTCTCAGAGACTACTAGGTGGCATAGAGCTGAATTTTCAGTTCAGGAGAGCTGAGTGCAAATGAAACTTCAAAGAATCAACTGTATGATCTTGTTCAAATCACTTACTATCTCTAAACATCTGTTTCCTCATCTGTAAAATAGGGATAAGAATAGTGTCTACCTCATGGAGGTAGTGAGTATCAAATGAGATATACATGAAAGCTTTTGAGTATTATAGACATGCTAACCTTTACTATAATTCAGGAAATAAGGAGGGGCAAGGGAGGTGGGAATGCTGGGAAGTAAGTACTTGACATCTCTCCCAAACTAAGTCTTACTTTTCAATAGCAAATGGAGTCATATGAGACATTGTTGACAATCATATGAGAGTTTATGTTTGGGAATGAAGGAGTGAAAGCATCCCCCAACTTGAGAATTATCCAGGAGCCTCATGCTTGAACATTATTTTTCCCCAAATAGACACTTAGACACTTAGTATATGTGAACATGGTATGGAACAAAGAACATGATTAAAAAATGAAATTGGACTCAGAAAATATTTTCCCTAGGGAAATCTTCCTTGATTACCAAAGATGAAAGTCATCCTTTCATTCTCATATTTATCATAGTAGTTTGTCTAACCATCTTTGCCTTCAGCACATTGTTCCTGGCATTATTTAAATGCACTTTTATCTCTTCTAAGAGATTGTAAACTCCTGGAAGGCATTGTTTTTTTTCAATTTTGTATTCCCAGAAAATAATATATTCCTTGAATATAGAAAATGCTAAATAACTTTTTAATTCATTGGTTTAACCATTAAAATATGACTTTTCAAATATAAGTCTTTTCAGAATAGAAGGATTATCGGTACAAAATCTACACATGTTTTAATCATCAGCTTGTCAGAAAAAAAAAAAGAAAAAAGAAACACTAGTCTAGAAAGAGAGGATGAAGATTTGTGTGAAATCATAACTTTCCCAACCTGACCTATTTCATTAAGCTATTGACACCCCCCCAAAAAAAACTGGAAATAGACAAAGGTAAAAACATTGACTCTGAACAATACTATTTCTAAAAAAAAAAAGGTTAAGAAATGGGGTGGAGCCAAGATGGCATAAAGTAGGCAGGAATTCTCAGAATCTGTTCCCTAGATCACTCCAAAATCTTTAAAATTATGACTCAAACCAAAATCTAGAGTGGTGGAACTCACTCTAGAAAGACCAAGTGAAACAATTTTCCAGTCCAAATCAACTTGGAAGATCTACAGGAAAGGTCTTGTCCACCAGGACAGGAGCTGGAATGGGCCAGAGTGAATCAGCTCCAGTCTTCCAGGAACAGCCGTGAGGCACCTGGATCCATGGAAGTGGGAGTGGTTTCCAGACCTCTCAGCCCAGGGATTGCCAAGGACAAGTGGGAAGGTTAGTGGCAAAACTGTGCCACACCAGAATGAGCACAAAGCTGAGTGTGACTTAAGCCTCAGAGCAGTCCCTAGGAACTGAAAACAGACTTGTGGAGTCACCCAGCAGCTGCTTCCAGAGCACTCAAACCTTGAATGGTAAGGGGGTCAGTAGAGATTGTTGAGGTCTCTACACCATCCCTGGGACAGAACTCTGCTGCTCTGCCAAGACTCAGATCCAGTGCACAGTCTGGGCCCTCATACTGGCATAGCAGAGCAGTGACCCCTCCTTGCAGCTTCAGAGCAGAGTGGGGTGTCTGTGATCATTACAAATCAGAACACAAGCCAGGAGAACAGTCAGTACCTCTCACAAGACCTTGAAGGAATTGAGTTTCCTGGGGAGATGCCCCCAAAATACTCAAAAAGCCTGGGAAGTGTGTTAAAATTAGGTCATAGGCTGGGGACATGAATAAACAAGAGTAGAATAAGAATCTGATGATAGCTAATTACTTTAGTTCCATGGAGGATCAAAATTCATATTCAGAAGATGACGAAGTCAAAACATTTGTATCCAAAGCTTCTAAGAAAAATAGGAATTGGTCTCAGGCAGAGAAAAATTAGAAAGAAAATGAGAACAATGCAGAAAAATCATGAAAAATCAAGTCAGAAACTTGGGAAAGGAGATACAATAAATACCAAAGAAACCAACATGTGAAAAACACATTTAGGTCAAATAGAAAAAAAAGCAATCCAAAAGATCAATGAGCAAAAGAATATCTTAAAAATATTTGGCCAGATGGAAAAGGAGATAAAAAAATCTCTCTGAAGAAAATAACTCCTTCACATTGTAGAGTGGAGCTAAAGGAAGCCGATGACTTTGTGAGAAATCCAGAAACAATAAGACAAAAACAAAAAGAATGAAAAACTAGAAGAAAATGTGAAATATCTCATTAGAAAAACAACTGATGTGGAAAACAGATCCAGAAGAGATAATTTAAAAATTATTGAGTTACCTGACAGTCATGACCAGGAAAAGAGCTAGACCTCATTTTTCAAGAAATAATCCAGCAAAATTGCCCTGAGATCCTAGATAACAGATGGTAAACTAGAAACTAGGGGAATTCATTGATCACCTCCTGAAAGAGATTCCCCCACCAAAAAAACTCCTAGAAATATTATAGACAAATTCCAGAACTCCTAAGTAAAAGAGAAAATTTTATAAGCAGCCAGAAAGAAACAATTCAAATATCATGGCACTACAGTCAGGATTAAACAGGATTTAGCAGCATCTACATTAAGGGCTCATAGGACTTGAAATAGGATATTCTGGAAGGCAAAAGCACTTGTATTACAACCAAGAATCAACTACCCAGCAAAACTGAACATTCTATTTCAGAAGAAAAGATAGATATTCAATGAAATAGGGGACTTTCCTGTTGAAATGACTAGAACTGAACAGAAAGTTTGAGCATCAAGTACATGACTCAGGAGAAGCATAGAGAGTGTGGAGAAGAAGGTCTAGCTATGAGGGATTTCATGATGTTGAACTGTTTGTATTCCTGCATAGGAAGGTGATACTGAAAACTCATATGAGCCTTCACATTTATAAGAGCAGTTAAAGGGAGCATATATAGACAAGGCACAGGAGGGAACTGAATAGTATTGGATAATATATTTAAAAATGGAGATAATGGATCCAAAAGGAATGTACAAGGAGAAAGAAAGGAGAGGCTAAGACATTTCACATAAAAGAGTCAAGAAAAACTTTTGCAATGGAGTGGAAGGGGGTGAGGGAAAGGGAATAAATGATGCTTCATTCTTATTGTAAGTAGTTCAACGTAATAATATAATAGGGTATAGAAATCTATCTTACCCTAGGGGAAAAAGGAGAGGAAAGGGATGGAGAGAGGGGATGGGGGGGGAGGTTTGGGTGACAGAAGAGAGGGAAGATCATGAGAGAGGGTGATAAGATACAAGACACTTTTGAGAGAGAATAAAAAAATGGAGTGGGGAGTAATAGAATAGAGGGAAATATCGTTGGTAATAGCAACTGTGGGGAAAAAATATTGAAGCAATTTCTCTGATGGGCTTATGAAAAAGAAGGTGATCCATCCCAGAGACAGAGCTAATGGTATCCGAACACTGACTGAAGTACAAATTTTTCTTTTTGTCACTTCCTTTTTCTTGAGGTTCTTCTATCTTTGTGGGTGGAGATAGGATTGTGTTTACTTTTACAACAAGACTATTTTAGTAAAGTGAAAATAAAAAATAAATTTAAAATTAAAAAAGAAATGTTTCATAAATTAAAAAGTCACTATAATGAGGACATCAAACAGCCCGGAAATCTCTTGCTCAATCAATAAATACTCAATCTTTTTGCCAAGCAGAAACATGATGAGTCATTGATTTATAATACAAGTGGTGATTAATGAAGAGGATAAAATAAACAATTGTCTCACCAAATGTCACAGGAAAAAAACAAAGGCTTTAATATAAGATCAAGTTATATCTTATTCTGGGGCCCCTCATAACACTGAAATTGTATAGTTCTGAAATGTCCATAAGGACACTTGAAAATGAAACTAGGGGTGCAAAAACAGGTGTGAAATGGAACAGATCTGCCAACTTTATTATTATAGGAATCTATTCTCATTGGAATCTCCCATATTTGTATCCAAAACACAAGGCAAAAATGAAGTCAGGAAGATGTTCTTGGACATGATCAAATGTAAGGGTGAGGTTACTGTTCACCTTCACTAATTAATTTAATTAAAATGGATAAAATACAAGAGTGATAACCCTAAATGAAGTACTAAATTTGTGAACAAAATGGTTTCGGCTTTATGATCTCTTTATAAGGTATTAACTCCTCTTTATTTGTATCAAGACAATCAGTAAAACAAATCTCCAATTGACTTCAAAGAAGGGAAAAATTATAGATTGTGCTTTTATCCAAGATGGTTGGATATTTACAAAGGAGAGTTTTTAGGAGATTTCCCCTTCCTTCTGTTGATCATAGAATCTAGAATTGGAAGATATTTTGGAAACCATCTCATCTAACACTTCATTTTACAAATGAGAAAACTGTGACTCATAACTTCTATTGTCACACAGATAGTAGGTCTTAAAAATTTGGATTGGATCCAAGTCCTTGATTCTAAATCTGGTTTTCTCATAACTGTGGTACACTATCTTTTCAGTTATTAGCTTTGGCAAGTTTCTTCAATAGCTGAAGAATCCATATTTCATTGCTGTGGATTTTCCACACATCAGTGTAGAATGTAATTTATCTACACTTTAGCAGATGAGTTTTGAGAGCTAGCTATCACAACTAAAAAAAAAAAATCCACCATCTTTTGGTCAAAATGGAAGTGGACCTGGAAATTAGTATCTCTGAAAGAAATACAGACCTCATCTGTTTGATATTTAACCTTTCCAACTTGGTAGGATCTACCCAAGTTTGGGTTCTAGTGGAATAGCCCTCAAACGCCCAAGGTCATCTCTACAACTCAAGGAGAAACATTTAAGGAAGAGAGTTGTCCACATATGGCATTTTTTATTTAATCATTCATGGCCTGATGATATAGGACTGTAGGGTTTAAAGTCATATTATTAAACCCCTTCACTGTACAGATGAGGAATCTACAGCTCAGAGGGATAAAGATGACATAAGTAGTAAATGATATACTGTGTTATTTTGGTTTCTGCATTATTCTACAATGAATGTACCTTGCCATATTATTATTATTTGTAACTATTTTGCTTATATATGTATATTTTCATTTATATGCATAGACATATATCTTTATATGTGACTGTAAATGTATCTTCATTCATTAATAAATATTTAAATGCATGATATGTGCCAGGTACCCTGATATATCCTGAAAATACAGAGAGAAAAAGTGAAACTGTTCCTATCTTCAAAGAAATGACATTCTCATAGGAGAACAATATGCATTTAAAGGACTGTCACACACATATATGGTATATACACTATATACATATATATTATACATATATAATATATATATAATATCTATGGTATAAGTGTGAATACATACTTACATATATATATATATATATATATATATATATGAAGCAGAAAGATACCTCGATGTACATGTAAGTATAAGTATAGAGTGGTAAACATGTGAGAGCAGAGGTATAGATACAAATGATGATGATGATCTTTTTCCTTTGTTCTCAAAGAAGACCATGACACCATGGGTGATGCCATGAAATATATGAAATGGATTTGGAGGAAGGGGAGATATGTAATGTCACTAGCCTCACTTTTTCCTTCAGAGTCATCTGGGTCTAGTGGCAGATATAAATCAAGGTGAAGGCAAATGGCTCAGGGTGCAAGGCAAACAGTGACTTGCCCAAGGTCACACAACTAGGGGCAGCAAAGGAGGAGTCAGGAGGAACTAAGCTCAACTCTAGCCTCAGATATTTGACACTTACTAAATGCAGATATACAAATAGTATAAATATGAATTTAGAAACAGACAGAAGTCATTCTTTTAAGAATGCAAATATAGAATAACTTTTATTTCCCTGGAATAGATTCAGCCATTTCCTTTTCTAATACAGAACAGAGTCTGCTACTCAGAGTCTTAAACCATTACATATACAAAATATAAATAAAATAAACTCATATTTATATATTTAATATGTATCAATGTAATTTTGGAGGAAAAGGCATTAGCAACTGTGAGGGTAAAGGCCTCATTTAAAAAGTAGTTCTTGAGGGACAGCTAGGTGGTGCAGTGGATAGAGCACCAGCCCTGGAGTCGGGAAGACCTGAGCTCAAATTTGACCTCAGACACTTGATACGTACTACTTGTATGACCTTGGGCAAGTCACTTAACCTCATAGTTTTGCAAAAATCAAGGGAAAAAAAGAAAAAAGTAGTCCTTAAGTTGAACTTTAAAAGAATCTAAGGATTCAGAGAGGAGGAAAGAGGGAAATCTCAACAGTCATCTCAACAGAATGAAGGCAGGAGCTATTTGATATATAGCACATAAGTCAAAGTGATGGATCAGTCAAGTCAATGAAGAGGACAATACATAATACACCTTTTAAGATAAGATGGGGCCAAGCTGAAATTCATTAATTTGTTCATTCATTCACTATACTCTGGAATAGATCTTTTGAGGCTTCTATCACCACTTATGTATGCTTTCTCATCATGTGAACCTATTTTCTAATTTTTCCCCTCCCATAAATCCTCTGTAAGGCCATCCAATGATCCAGAATGCTTCCTTTGGTTCTTTTGGGGGGAACTCACAGGCTCTCAATCTTTTCTATTCTATTCTTACTACACAGCTACGTCACTTCTTTTTCCATACAATACAGACCTTAGGTAATATTTTTACCTCGCTTCTTGTGTGATTTATTCATTCTTATATCCATACTCTTATTCAGCAAGACTTCACACACTGTAGCATAATATATCTTTTAGCTCTCACTGAGCTTTTCATGTAATAACATGCTGATATTTGCAAATAAATCGGAAAAATAAAATATTAGTTGATCTTATTATACACTTTAGGCAATCACCTCATTAATCAATAAGCGGTTACTGAGTGATTTCTGTGTTTTTTGCCTTCTCTCTTCAAGAAAAAGATAGAAATATAGAAATAATATTAAGCATAGAAAATCATTATTATTATAGAAAGCTAACAGTTTATAGAACATAGGCCACTATGGCACACTTTTGCTGGTTCCCTAGTAATACAAGATTAGGAAATTGTGAGGGCCAGAAACGAGATAGGTTTTATTCTTAGGAGGGAGGGGAGAAAAGAAGCAAAACAAAAATGCCTTCTCTTTAGTCATTTTGTCTCTACCAACCCAACAGCAAAACAGTTCCAAACAACATTCAGAGTATAACTTTTGGTCATATTCTTCATAACAAATCATGTATTTGGCCTCTTATAAGAACCTTTGATATTTCAATCATACCAATAGTGTCACTATGTAGAAATACTGCCATGATCTGTCTGACTGACATTGTCAAAAAAGGTTCTTAAGGAACCTTTCTACAGCCAAAGAATATTGAAAATGTTCTGGTGAAATCCATCTTGAACTAACCTTTATGATCTGTCTTTTCACATATAGCTACTAGTCCAATATTTTACTCATAAAAATAACTTGCAGCACAATTCCCCAAATATAGTAGACGTTCGCTAATTAGATAATAGACTATTTGCTCCTGAAATGTGTTTTACATAAGCAAATGAAACAAAGAACAGTAAACCCCAGTGATAATTCTACAGTTTTGCTCATGATGAATCTTTCTATTGAGAAATGCCACATGGGTTTATAAATAAGTAAACATGGGGTTGAATTCTGCAAAGTCGTCTTCCTTATTTAATCTGAGCTCTTGAGTCCATAGCAGCAGAGCCTCAAGGAAACTTAGTGGTACTCAAATTCAATCTTTCCATTTTACAGATGAGGAAACTGAGGGTTCCTCAAAAGAGTTGAGTGTAAGGGCATATGGTAAATGACAGAGTCTAGATTTGAACCAGAGATTCTGACTACAAAACCAGTACATTTTTACTGCTGGGATTTTTATTTCCCTAAAAGCTAATGAGTATTTAACATCAGCCTAAATATATCTCTTTTCCCTAGAAGGATGTGCTAAGTTAATTGTGATCAACATCCATCCTCAGTATATATTTTAGGAGCAAGCTTTGACACCTTCTGATTCTTTAGCTTAAGAAATGAAACAACATTGAACTGTCAAACTAAAAATGGCTTCCAATCACCTTATTTCACATCTACATTCCAAGGGCTGTGATCTTTGGTAACTAGTTTTCTAGAAATCATTGTATGTTGTATTAAGTCTCTATCCTACACTGGTATATGAACCTCACAGGCAGGCCATGGGTGAGATGCATCAAACTAATCTGTGTGGATGGTTGCAAAATAGTCTGTTTCTGAACTACCCATTTATTAGTCTACAGAAGTAGAAAGCATCTTTTGGCAATAATTAACAAGGTATGCCCATGTATATTAGCACATAAAGATTAAATTTTTAACACTCAACTTCATTTCATGCTGAAACAAATCCTATTGTGCTAACTCCATGCTAACCCATGGCATCTCATTCATTATTACCTAATTAACCTGCTAATAGCCACATCATAGGATTTTGTCTCTATAATTATTTAGGATATTACTTTCAAAAAAACCATTAAAGGAATACAATCAGATAGATTGCTGAGATTGATTTGGATATTTGGATGAAAAAATATTACCATAATTCATAATACATAAACATCTTTCCTTGATTTGGAATGCTCTTTGGAGAGATCCAGTATTCACCCAAATTCCATATTTCTGATACTTGCCTGCTCTGATGAAAGAGAACAGTAATAAATATAAAACATTGTATTTACATGTGAAAGTAAAAATTGGATTTAAATAAGCCAGGTTCTACAGAAGATTTCAAAATTAAACTATAATTTCTTTTGATTTTAGTGGGAAAAAAATTTTGGTCTTTACCTTGGAGGAAATCTAAAAATGACGCTAAGACAAAGAAAGGAAGAGGGTCTTCACAGAAGTTTAAGGGAAAAAAAAACTTGAAATACATTTTTATAGATTCTGAGTTTGCTTATGATGGAAAATTATAGGATCACAGGCCTAGAGCTAGAAATAAACTCAAAGACTACCTGGTCCAACCCTTTCATTTTACATATGGTGGAAACTGAGGTCCAGGGAGGTAGGTCATTGGTCCAGGGTCACACAGGAAATAATTTTCAGAAGTAATATTTAAACTCATGCCTTATAACTCTAGAACCACAATACTTTCCACTGCACTAACCTCATGGCAAATTATGGAAATAGCTATTATCCATGTGAATTGGAGAAGATTGTTTGAGATTATAAATTCCAAAGATAAGCATATAGAAGGTCCTTTTTTTTCTCTTTGTGAGGTAAACAGGGTTAAATGACTTGCCCAGGATCACACTGCTAGTGGGTGTCAATAAACCGAAATTGTCATTTGTTCAGATTCTGCTTCTCATTTGCACTATTTCTTGTATCCCTTAAATTTGGCTCAGGTGATGCACATTTTATCGATTTTTTTTTCCTTATAAATTTGCAGCTAACATGCAGATGGCCCTTGTCTGAAGAAAAGTCCAGATTTCCCCAAAGAAAGGGAAATGTCTTTCCAAGGAACCAGTACCTCAGGGAGCTGGTGCTACTGCACAGCTTACCACTAGATGTCCTGTGGACAAAGCAAGAAGAGCATGCATGAATACATTTGCATTCTGATTCTAGCAAGGAATGCTTCCCACTTTAATCACATCATTCAGAGTTGATGAAATAGCCAATCAACCAGTTTTTTGCTGTCTCTTATTGACAGAGATAACATAACCTATGGGTTATGTAACATGCCCTCCGTGTGCCATTTATAATGCTGGAAAAGGAGAATAGTATCCTTGAAATATTTATTTCAGGATCTTTCATAATGAGGAATGAAGAGTACACACGCACTCACCCACACTCACACACATACACATACACTCTTCCCTCATCTCAAAGATGAGTCTTTTAATTAAGCTTCATTTTTCTCATTTAACAGCCTTGACAGGCTGTCTTGTTATAGATTCTCCTTTCCAGGAGGACGATAATACAGTGAATAGCAAAACAATTACAAGTCATTCAGAAGAAATATTCACACTGCATTATCCTCTATGACTGCTAAGCAAATGAAAGTTGAATTTTACTGTCCATCAAGTTGGGTGGTTATTACAATGATTTTACAAATCATTAGGAGAGAACCTGTCTCAAAATCCCATTTCTTAATGTACAACCAAAGAACATTAAGATGTTCAGACTTGTTCTCCTCCTTAAAGTCTACTACTTCCCCCTACTTCCCCTTCTGCTCCCTATCTCCCCCCTTCACATAACTGTGTGTGACACTGTGTTATAGTAGAAAGAGTCTAGGATTTGGAGTTAGGGGATTTGTGTTTGAATCACATCTCAACTTTTTTTCTATCTTTGGGGACTTAGGCAAATAATTTACTATGGATCCTGGTTCCTCCATCTCCAGAACAGAGGCATTAGATAAAGTTTTTCCTAAATATTTTTGATTTAACTATTGATATCTCTTGTTTTTACATCACCATATTTCTGAATATATTTCTCTCCCTTCTCCTACCTAGCAAGCCAATTCTGTTAATAAGAAGGGAACTAATCAGTACATCAACCAATTCTGAGAGCATATACAGTGTTCTACCTATCTGGGAAGTAGGGAATGAGGTGCACTTTGTCATCTCTGCTTTGTGGACAGACATAATCACTATAATTATACACATAATCAGTTTTGCTCCTGGGGTTAGTATTATTTCTATTTACATTTTTGTGAACTAAGATGATATTCACATCTCCTTTCAGCCCTAAATCCTACAAACCTAAGAAACATAGGGTCATAGATTTTGAGTAGGAAAATCCCCCAGAAACTATATAATTCCAACCTGCTTATTTTATAAAGTAGGAAACTGAGGCCCCAGAGATCTTGCATCAATTGTTCAAGGTCTTATCCCTAGGGAGTAAGCAGCAGAGCTGAGATGATGGAACATGTATCTTGGTTTTTGGTTGTGTCTAAGCATGGTCTGGGAAGTGAAACTTGAAATACCTAAAATCAATTTCCCCAATGTTGTCAGAATAGGAAATTTAAGGCTAAGTTGTTCTCTCTGGTTCTGGGGAAGAATGCCATTGAGATGGAGATGTGTGCCCCCATCTATTGTATAACAAATGCCTCCCCTGGCAACTTAATAAGACATTGGCAAGAAAAAGACAATTTTCTATGTCAACCAAGGAGGAAAAAAATAATCATTATAAAATGAAGACTCACTTTCCTTGAAAGCTAATCACGTCTATGTTATTATTATTTTTAATGTGGTAAAAATACCTTTGACTGGAATTATCAAATGTGAAATAAAAATACTTGAGAAAATTTTTAAAAATCCACCAATCAACACTTCAGCTATTAAACTCATAGGGAATAAATTTGACAGATTCATGGATTATATTACTGTAACTTTTCATTGTGCCACCACACACACATACACACACACACACACACACACACACACACATTATGGAGGTGGAAGCACAGTGAAGGAATTGGATTAGGTAAAAATCAACTCTCAAACCTCCTTCCCCCTCCTCCATCTCCATTCCCCAAGTCCACCCCAATCCCATTCAACCATCCCAATGGAAGTGGTGATGCTAGAGAACCATGATTCAAATCCTGATTTTGATGTCCTTGGGTCAGTGAGTCAGTAACTATTCATTAAGGAATTACTATGTCCCAGGCACTGTTGAAAGCTCTGCAGTTACAAAGAAAGGTAAAATATCATCCCTACTCTCAAGGAACTCACTTTCTAATAGGGAGGCAACATACAACTACCTATGTATAAACAATATATCTATATAGGATGAAGCTGAATCAGTTGAAGAAAGACACTAGATGGGAAAGGTTTGTTGTTGAAGGTAGAATTCTTGTTGGGACTTGAAGGAAGCCAAGGAATTCTGGAGATAGAGATAAAGATGGAGAATCTTCCAAGCAGGAGGTACAGTCTCTGAAAAATGTCAGTAGGTGAGAGAGAATCTTTAGTCCAAGGTGGAGCAAGGAGACAGTGTCACTGGATCAACGAGTACATGGGGCAAGGATATGTTAGAATATTGGAAAGGGGTTGGAGGAGGGTGGTGTAAATTATATTTACTCTCAGAACTGATAGGGAGTCCCTGGAACTCATTGATATGTGGGATGATTTAGTTAGAAATATATTTTAGGAAGATAACATTTACAATTGAATATTATTATTACTACTATTTTTATATATTAATATCAGTAGTAGTAGTAGTAGTAGTAGTAGTAGTAGTAGTAGTATAATTTCCCAAGTAACACATTCAGCTTGCCTCGAAGGGAAACAATTCATCAGCTACTTTTAAATGAAAATCAAATGAAAAGTCATTCAGCAGCCATAATTATCACTGATATTCAAAGAAACTTCTAAAATAGAGAGAAGATATTTCTTTATCTCCCCTCCCTGTCTCCGTTAGGAAGAAGTTTGGGTTTTATACCTATTAAGACATAACCTTTATTAATAGCATGGGATGTTCCTCAAATGTTTTCCAGATTTCTAATTAATATTTGATTTTCTATTCTCTAATTCTCTAATAGTCCATCTCTCTCTCTTTCTCTCTTCCTCCTTCATGCTCCTTCCATTCTTTCTTCCCTCCCTTCCTCCCTCCCTGTCTCTGAAAGTAGGAAAGAAAAATAGAAATGTAATGCATGTGATCCTGCTTTAATATGCTATTCTACGTTTCTGTTTGTAGTTCTTGGGTTTTTTGTCTTACTTCATTAAACATTTAATAAATCACTGCCTATTTTGTGACAGGTTTCCACCATAACACAAACAGCAGGAGGTGGAAACCCAGCTCACTTCATATAGGTCTATAATATCCATGTCTACACCATCACACCCTCAAGGCATATTGGCAGAATGACCAATAGAAGATAAGCTTTTTCCGACAAAGCTTCAAAAATAAAGTTTTTTTCTTTTATCTTACCACAAATCAATTGGAGCCCTTACAGCAAAATCCTATAAAATAACTTCAAACAGCACTTCTTAGTCTAAAAATTTGTATTATGGCTATAACTCTTTGAAGTTTTATGACTGAAGTTTGGAGAAAAATGATTTAAGTGTTATCTACTCGACATCAGAGTGTCAAAAATTCTCTCAGTTTTTCTTGACATATAAACTGCTACCCAGTATATGTTTTTTCAAATTTTTTTTCTTGCTTTAAACCGCCTAACCCAGTTTGCCTGTTAAAAGTCATTTAACTGCAGTTTATCCCATTGAATTAATATCCTTTAAAGGTTCAGTAACTTGCAATTGATTATTTTACTTGTGTTGCTTTAAAAAAAACTGGCAACTCAACTCAGGTAGTTTTTTTTAAATTTTTTTCAAGGAAGAATTTCTTTTCAAATATGTGTTAAGTTGGTTTTAAATAAGGAGGGGAAAAACAGCTGGGCAGGATGCAGAACATGTAGGCTGAGAGCACCTTGGATTTCTCTTTGGGAGTCAAATGTTAGAAAAAGAAAATTGAAAGGTTTTCTGATGGAAAAGCTCCCCTTCCACTATGAGTCTGGGACCAATGACAGCTTTCACAGAGGGCAGGAGACTCATCAGGTAAGCTCCCATATCAGGGAGGAAAAGTGTTGGCAGGGATTCAAGTCACTGCATGCTGACCGAATCTCCTTAGAAGTATATACTTCGGGGGATGAAATTCCTTTAAACATGTGACTGAAAATGTTGAGTTTGGAAATAAGAAAGAAGGGAGTTGTCTGAGAACTGCCTTCAATATAACCACAATCCAGTATATTTTTTTCTCTCTCTAGGAATCTTTTATTTTGGCGGGGGGACAGGGTGAGTGGAGGAAAGAGGAATGGTATGAAGGCCGGATTATTCAAAAATAGGGTTGCTGCTCAGGAATACACATTTTATAGAGTTTGTAATTATAAGATCATAGAACCATTGATTTAGTATTGGGATAGGCTACCCAGCCAAGACCTTCATTTTACAAAAGAGGAAATTGAAGCCCAAGAAAGTTCAACATTTTGCCCAAAGTCACAATGTAAGTGTCAGAGATAAGTTTTGAATCCGTGCTGGCCGAGTCCTAATTCAACACTGTCCCACTATTTCTAGTTTCTTTTTTATTCCAGTTACTAGAATCTAGTACAACCATCAGTGGGTATTCTGCCTACACCATTTAAGGAAACAGAATTGGAAAGTCATAAGTGGGTTCTTCTTTCTTGGATGTCTTCCGTTAAAATCTTGACAACAACATATTGGTATATCAACTCAGTTGAAATTTTTATTGAATTTGTATTATGTCTAACATTTATTCACCATACTACTATTCACTTTGTTCAAAATTAAAGATACAAAGAAATAAAAATAAAGTCCAAGCTTTTGAGGAGTCTTCATTCTGCTATATTGCTAAAGTAATTTTTGCTCAGATATGGTTGAACCAGATGATTTCTGAAGTCCTTTCTAACTCTCAGATCCTCTCTGTCTGAACATGTCTTTAGCTTATGTGGTTCTGACCACACATTCATGGCTCAGCAGAATACCAAGTCAAGTGCCTGAATGAGGTAAGGCCTAAGCTATAACTGTCGTTAGAATTTGCCCTGCCTAATTTATAATCACACATGCCCATAACAGCATCTTTTATTCCACTGCTTCTTATTAACCACCCTGCTCTCTGTTTTGGTCAAATGAGATTGCTAGCTGTTCCCCTAGTCTGACATTCTATCACCTTCCTCCATGTGGTTTTCAAAAGCCATCTCCTATGTCTAGAATCACACCCTACTTCATTTTCTTCTCTTAGAATTCTTTTTTTCTGACAGCTTAGCACAGATAGTGCTTCTTTCATGAATAAAGTGTTTCTTTAACTCTTCTCTTATAATGTTTTCTTCATCTTTGATTTATCAGTAGGTTCATCCAGTATAATGTAAGCTCCTTGAGGGCTTGGTTTCTTTTTGGTTTCTTGCTTTCTGACCCATGTCTGCCGAGTTCCTTTCCCTAAACATCACAGACCCTTAGTAAATGACTTCTGAGTTTTAGTTGAGTTAATCTTTCCATCAAGTTCTTTCTTGCTCCCAAGACTCCTTTTCTTCTTTTTAGGCATCTTCTGTGCACATACATCATTTATTATCACTGCATTATGTTCTGGCTTAGAACAAGGTGACAGCTCCTCACAGGGTATTACCCAGTGGTGGGAATGGAAATGATTTACTCTGTGAACTCTGACTGAATTACTGCTAAAGTCTACATAGTCTGATAAATGATGTGGGTATTGGTGTGGCCAAGAGGCTCCCAAATCCCTTTCCTGTTCATTCCTACTCCCATACCACTCCAACACCACTATCTCTCACTGAAATGACCTAGAAAGATAGGCCTGGATCCTCCTAGTCAACTAGATGACTTGTCAGCCAACATTTATTAACTACCTACTATATGCTAGGTACTATGTTAAGTGTTAGAGATATGAAGAAAGACAAAAATCGGTCCCTGCTCGCAAGGTACCCACATTCTAATGGGAAAAAATATGGAAACAGATAGCTTCTGGATAGGATAAATTGGAGATAATCCACAGAGGGAAGCTGCTATATTAAAGAGGATTGGGAAGGGCTTCTTGCAGAAAGTACCAGAGATGGGTACTAGCTGGGGGATGATCATATGACAAGAATTCAGTGAGGCAGAGCTGTTGCTGATCACAAACCAATGAGAATTAAAATCAACAATTTTATCACTTGCTAGTCTGTGACTCAAAGGACATGATGCATCTTTGGATGCAATGCCTTGTATATGAGCAGGTTCATGATTTACTTAGCAAGCATTTATTAAGTACCTACAGTTTATGAGACTCTGTTCTAGGTGTAGAGAGTATAGAAAAATGGAAAAGATTCTATGATTTCAGGGGGTTTCAATTCCATTTGAGGAAGGGGAAGATACAATATTTTATAATATAAATATAATGAGAGAGAGAATGCATAAGAATAGTAACAAATAGGGAACTCTTTATGTAATTTCATTAGAATTTTATAATAGGTGGGCTTAGAATGTCATCACTGGTCCTCCCATAAATTAATCATGGGGTTTGACTTCAACATAGCCATACCTACCACTAATTCCCAGTGTTTGCATCTTCTGCCTTTTCCTTTTGCTATATAAGCTCCCAACCTCTTTCTTTTTGGTAAGAGGAATCAGTCTCTCATGGCAATGATTACTTAACTTCTACCTAAATATCCATCACAACAGCTATATATTATGAAAATCTTTTTTCATTCATATATATATATATATGTACATATATGCATGTATAAACACAAGTGTGTGTGTACGTATGTGTAAAACTATAAAAAATTCATGGGGTTTGAACTTTTATCCAACACTATAGTCTCTGAAAAACAGCAAGCAGAAGTGTTGTCTGGACTGGCAATCAAGGACAGATTGGATGAAATGAGGAAAGTAGACCTGAATGGGAGCATCTTGAAGATTCTAGAAAAGTACTTCTAGGAGTTGGGAGTTAACTTTTTCACAATATGTTTGAGAACTCAAACATGAGCCTACCTATCCCCTTGACTATATATTAGTAAAAAAGTGGGTCAAAGGATTTGGGGCAGGGGAAAGAAGGCAAATGGGGAAGATATTATATGCCGATTCTTCTTATTATGATGCCTTTAGAAATAATCATGTCTAAAAGCTAATCATCTAATTGCTATCCCTGATGGTCATGGTGGGAAGCATATCCATGGGGGCTCTTGATCTATAGTATTGGAAAGACACCAACATCCCTTAAGACTAAACCTAGAATTTAATCTTAGTTGATACAAGTAGAATAATAGTTACAGAGAATATGCTACTTGTAAATTTATCTAGGTATAAATACATATCCACACAAATACATTATTTCCACTAAGAAAATAAGACTTCCTTGAGTACAGACTTCTGCTTTTGTTTTTGTATCTCTGCTTCTTGCCACAGTGCCTGATACATAGTAGGTGTTTATAGTGGTTTGTTGCTGAAAATCTATTAAAGGAAAAGTTCATGGAAGAATAAAAAGGTACATGGAGTGAGCCACCAGTATAAATCTCCAAACATAGTCACTATGGTCATAGATAATTCATTTCAACCTGGAAGGGATCTCAGATATTATCTTTCATTGTACCGTTGAGGAAACTACAGCCAGAGAGGTTGTTATGTTCCTAAGATCCAAAGTAACTGGCAAAGGTTGAATTTGGACCTGATTCCTCTAACTTCAGGTTCCTTGCTCTTTCCATTGTACCACACTGCCTCTATTCTAAGTAGTGCCAGTGGAAGGACTATTAGATCTGGTGGCAAAGATATTTGGTTGCTTTCCCAACTCTCCCAGGGACTTATGCACTTTTGAGAAAACCTAGAATTTCATTTTCTCATCTGTAAAATCCCTTCCGGTTCCAAACATAGGAAATGTATACAAATAGGCAGACGAAAGGGATAGTGAAAGCAAAATAGGCGAGAGCACAGTGAAAAACCTATCAGCAATTACCAATAGGTAATATGTCAAATAGCTTTGATTAATGCATTTTCTGAAAATGAAGAGTACAAACTCAGTCTCTACATCTATACAGCTACTGGGGTGGAAAGATGGGGCCTAATTCATCAGCTTAAAAAGAAATGCTAAGAATCCTACCTTAACACACCATTTAAAGGGTCGTCTCTCGGTGAAACTGACACAACAGATCCTGCTGATGCTGCTAATTTGTTGGAGTGGACCTGCCACCTCCACTCCCTTCACTGCTCCTATGGCACTTCCAGGCATGCTGAGGGCTCAACCATCACAGACTGGTGCCTAATAAAGGATGAAGCCCAGGCTGCCCAATTGCCCAGGACGTAAAATAATGAAGAGCTGATGCAAAGGGGCCAAAAGAAGCTATCGACTGGAAATCTGCAAAAAAATGACTGCTAAGGAGCAATTGGTATGAGAGATGAACCTCCCCTCTCTTATCCCATAATAACCTGCAGGCAGGTGATGGGATGAAATAGAACATGGCCATCTAGAACCCAATAAAATCATGCCAGCTAAGGGGGTCTTCCATGTTGGTTTGTGGGAATTGACTGAAAGTCCTCAATCTCCCATCTATAGGAGATTCTTCCTTCATCCTTCACTTTTCCTGGCATTTTCTTTGGGTCTCTCATATTCTAATTTGTATTCTAGTTATTTATGTATTTGTCTTATCTCCCTGCTAGAGTGCCAGAACTGTTTTCCCAAGATTGGTGTTTATACTTGCAAGTTAAGTTGGAGGTGGTACAAAAGGTGTAATGAAATGGAGTATTATGTTCAGTTCTGGGTGACACATTTTAGGAAAGATGGTGCTATAGGGCAGTGCATACAGTGGAAGGCAACTGGGGTGGTAAAGGGACTATGCCATATAAGAACCAGTATCAAAAGTAACTGTGGCGTGGAGGGCAGACACCAAGAAGAATGTTTTTGCTTGATCTCCAAATGACTAATAAGAGCTACTAGGTGAAAGAGGAAGAGAGGTTAATTTTAGCTCAATGTAAGGACAATCTTCCCAAGAATTAGTATGGTCCCAAATTAACATTGGCTACACCAGGGGGTCATGGATTGTCCTCTTCTTCCACTCTAAGGAAAGACTGAATTATCATGCTCCAGAGGACTGGACTGATTCTGTTTGACCTCAGAGGACAGGACAAGGAATAATGATAAGACAGAAACCAGAAGCCATAATGAGGCATCAAAGCAGAATTTGAATGGATATATGTAAAGGAAATACACTCTTGAATCTATCATGAGTTGACTAGAAACCCAAACCTGGAAGGAAACTTAAGAAATTACCTAGGTCAACTCCTTTTTTTTACCGGTGAAGAAACTGAGAGTCAGAAAGGTTTGTTATTTGCCTATATTCCCACAGATGCTAAATAACAGATCCAGAATTCCAACAGGTCCTCTGACTCCAAATCCAAGTTCTTTCTAAAGTCAAACTACTTATCTTTATGGAGGATGATGGTAATTAGCATTTACATAGCACTTTTAGAACTACAAAATTCTTTACAAATATTAACTCATCTGATTCTCACAATAATTCTTGGAAGCAGATACTGTCATTATTCCCATTTTAAAGATAAGGAAACTGAGGCAGACAACAATGACATAACTTTCCCAGTGTTACATGGATAGTAAGTATTTCAGGCTAGATTTGGTCTTCCTGACTCCAGATTTACATATCCATTGTGCTATCTAGCTATCTCTACTGCTATATATTTATCATGAATGTTTCTGTCCTTAATTACAAATCCCTAGGACTGATAAACAAAGACTGCTATCATCCAATATGAAGAATGATTTACACATGCCAATAATTAGGGAAATATCTAGATAAGCCGAAGAATAATTTGCATGGTGAGGAGTTTACATTAAAGATGAGAATAGAGAAGACATGCTCTGAAGGTCAAGCAAAGCAAATTTCAGAGAGGTCCAATATCCAAGGACCTGAGATGAGTGAGGGTTCATTTATCAGTGAGAGTTAGGGCAAGTCACTTAACTACCATTTGCCATAATTCACTGGAAAAGGAAACGCCAAACTTTATCATTGCCAAGTAACCTCATACTGGGGTCACAAAGAGTTGGACATGACCCAATGACAACTGTGCCAAGACACAGAGACAAAAATGAAAGAGCTTACATTCAATTGGAAGTATACACCATTTAAACAGACAGTTTGGTCAGTCAATAAGCATTACATTAAGCAACTATTATGCACTATAAATATATAATATTTATTATATGTTTACAATATTATAATATAATAAATATAAGTACCATATAAGGAATTGAACTAAGAGCTGGGGTGCAAAAATAAAATAAAAAGTCCCTGATCTCAAGGTTCTCACAGCCTAATGGGAGAGAGCCCTTGCCAACAACTATGTACAAACAAAATATAAACAGGGCAAGTTGGAAATAATCAATAGAGGGAAGACACTAGAATTAAGGGAGAAGGCTTTGTGTAGAAGGTGAGATTTTAGCTGGTACGTAAAGGAAGCAGTCACAATATGGAGAGGATGGAAAGGAAGGAGAATATTCCAGGCAAGGTGAACAGACAGAGACAATACCTGGAGTCAGGAATGGAATGTTTTGTTCAATAGCAAGAAATTGAAATGTGGTTAAAAACTAAATATAGAATTTAAGGGAGAAGTGAGAACTAAAAACTAAAGGGAAGAGAGGTCATGAAAGGTCTTGTTGAACCTTGAGTTGGACCTTGGAGGGAGGTAGAGATTCCAAGAGATTTATGGGAGAAGGGAGAGCTTGGAGGCTGGTCTGTTCAAAGACAGAGTCAGGAAATGGAAGGTTTGTCCTGGGAGCCTCAATTAAATATTTCTAGGGCCTAATAATACTATACTCAGTTATTCATTTCATCTAAATGGAAGGAAAATGCCTACTAGAAAAATCCCCACCATTTCTGGTCAGTTTGATACTGCTGTGTGCTATCCAAGGACATCTAAGTCAGCCGAGAAGCTGGCCTTAGCAGTTGAATACACACTGCATAAACCGATTATATAAGGCAAGGCACAAGACTGGGGGGCTCCACTCCCAGCCAACACCACCACCTTGTCTTCGCACCACCTGTCACGTCTATCAACATTTTTACTAATGTCAGAGTTCTTCTCTTGCTAATGAGCTGTTATTCCAGAGGAACATTTCTCTTCTCAGTTTTCCAGCTACAGTATAATGAGGTAGAGTGGGTCTTTTCTATTCCTGACCCCTCCTTCAGAAGTTCCCTCTTTGCCTTAGAAAAGCTTCACTGTTCTCTTTTCTTCTCTCAGGCCCAAGTTTGGTTCTATGGGGTGCTTTCAAGGATGTCTCACTTTAAAACTGCTTTACAAATCTCCCTTCTAAGGGTTTGACCTCATCAACCCTTTGCACAGCCCTAGCATCCTGGTGAGGGGCAGTCAGAGAAATGGTGCTGTCCAATTTGACACCAAAAGGAAAATCTCTCCCTTCAACTCTGCTTCCTGAGAGATAGAAAGAATTCTTCAAAAGTTAGACCTAGAGTAACCCATGGGGAGTCCTACTACTCTTTTTTATAGAAATTCCATCTTGGCATGATCAGATTTACATGCAGGTGGTATATTTATATGCCCATACCTAAATTCTAAGACCTTAAGACATAAACAAGATAGATCTCATTCATTATCATTCAATGTCTATTGGTTGACCCAACTTCTTCAGGTATAGGTATTAACAGCTATACTAAAGGGGAACTTATTCCAGACAATAAGACTTAAAAAACAGTCTCGTGCCATCAATTAATCAGCAAGCATTTATTAAGTACCTATGATATGATATAAAGTATTAGCATTAATATTGACAGGTTTAGCAAAGAGAGAAAAGAAGGAATGAAATTTGTAGCCTTCAACTTTCTTTTGCTGAACAAAACCACATATGGCTTGTTCAGGCTGTTAAGTGTGTTTATTTCATGTTTTGAATGATTGTACATATATAATAAATCAAATTGCTTACCATCTCAAAGAGGGAAGAGGAAGGGAAGGAAAGAATGTGGAACCCAAAATCATTTTATTTGTAATTGGGAAAAATATTATCTGAAATTAGTGTTTACATTTTTAATCTACTCCAAGTAACTTGCTTTACCAAGTGAGGTAGAAGGAAGGGAGAGAATTTGGAACGCAAGGATTTGAAAGTAAATGTTGAAACTTGTATTTGCATGTAACTGGGGGAAATTTTTTTTTAAAAATTAAAAATATAAATATCATTTATTTCCCAAAATAAAACAGGAAAAGAAAATCATGTTTATTTCATAAACATTATTTCTGCATTCTGCAATGAAATTTGTAATTTTTACTGAAGATATAGGACATAGGTTTAGCTTTGGAAGAGAAAAGGAGAGAGAGAGAGAGAGAGAGAGAGAGAGAGAGAGAGAGAGAGAGAGAGAGAGAGAGAGAGAGAGACAGAGAGAGAGAGAGACAGAGAGAGAAGATAAAAGACAAGCACACAGAGAACTTCTGGAAATCTATTATCAATGAAAGCACCTCCTATTACTCATTTATAGCTCTATTTCTTACTGGCATCTTTGATATGAGAAAGTTTTATAGAATGGGCTGCAGCTAGAGAAGATTCTCAAATGATTGTTATTCTTAATACTATGGATTGTGACCAGACCTATAATTTGATTTGGGCAAATCCTGAAAATGCCTCCTGATGCTGTCTTCTTTGTAACATAATTAGCTAGATTATTTAAAGATAGTGACTTCTTCATGGTCTCACAGACATTAAGGCATCAGAGTTGGGACCTAGATTCCAACTTCCTGACTCTGAGAGTAGCACTCTATCCAATAAGCCACAGTCCCTCTCATGGAAAAATACCAATTTTATATTCCATTTCAAATGATATATGGATACAAAATCTAAATATAGATCCAATCTTATAACTCTTTTCTCAAAAGTATTTAATGATTCTCTATTGCCTACTAAGTAAAGTTCCTAAATAATTTTGTCTGACATTCAGTCTTTTGTAACTAATATCACCTCACCTTTCAATTTACTTTATCAAATAGTTATGAAGCACTTAATATATTGTATAGCAAGTTACTTGGAGTAGATTAAAAATGTAAACACTAATTTCAGATAATATTTTTACCATTTACAAATAAAATGATTTTGAGTTCCACATTCTTTCCTTCCCTTCCTCTTCCCTCATTGAGATGGTAAGCAATTTGATTTGTTATATATGTACAGTCATTCAAAACATGAAATAAACACACTTAACAGCCTGAACAAGCCATATGTGGTTTTGTTCAGCAAAAGAAGAACGTTGAAGGCTACAAATTTCATTATATTAAGTACTTAATACATTCAATAATTTATTAGGATTTCATAATAAGTACTTGTCTGCAAAGACTTTCATTCAATTACACAGCTACAATATGAAAACATAAATGAAATGCAAAATAATTTGAAAAGGAAAAGAACTAACAACTAGGAAAAAATAATGCTTCCAATAAGAGAGAAACTTGAATTAAACTTTGAAAAAACTGAAGGATTGTAAAAGTTAGTGGTGAGAAGTCAGTTCTAGGTGTGGGAGTCAAACTAGGCATAGACACGGATATAGGGCATTCAAAGTCATGTTCTGATAAAAGCATATAAGCCTGATTGGTTGATGGAAGAACTAATCATGAAAAAAAATAGCTGGGAGCCACATTGTCCCACAAGTAGTGCATTCTTCCATCACACCATGCTGAGAGGAAGAAGTGTTTGCTTTTTCCTTCATTTTGGTGTCTTCTTCTAGAATCTTCCCTGGGATATCATGTACCTTTTCAGGAACTCTCCATACTAGAATTTGCTCATTGGATTTCATATTTGAATTATTTGATAATTACTTAAATTAAGAATGACATTTAAATAAGCTCAAAAATGATTTATTCAGGTTCTGTTATGTGCAAGGTACTCTGATGAGTAGTGCAGGGGATGCAAAGATATATAGATATAGATGGATAGGTAGATAGATAGATAGATGATAGATATAGATAGATAGTTAGATACACATATATTTTTTCTACTAAAATGATAGGTTAATGTTGTCAGGTACCCATATTAACATAATGCTTGAATGAGGATATTAGATATTTATAGGGATAGAAGAAAGTGCTAAGAAAATAAAGAGATTGGATTGGGAGTAATGCTCATGCTGTCAAAATAATTATGAGACATGCTCATGTGCCAAAACCAGGAAGTGACAACTTCAGAATGATATAAGTGCATCTCCTTGAGTGGAATTCCTCACTTCTTGAAACTAAGTTAAAGAATATATATATATATATATATATATATATATATATATATATATACACACACATATATGTATGTATGTATTCCAAAGTACCTCCTCTGGACAATGGACAATTCCCATAAATATACAAGTGTGGATTTTTTAAAAAACTTAAGTAGTACAAACTAGATTTTGTTCAACACTGCTATAAAGAAATGAGAAAAAGAAAAATGCCAAGATAATCCCCTCCCCAAAGCACAGTATTTCCTAAAGTTGCTAAAAGAGATTTGAAAGAATTAAGGTTCTAAATTATTCTGTTAACATGCTCTTTCCCTTTTGGGAAAAGAGAGCTTCTTTTATAAAAAAAAAATCTCAATGCTACTTTTTTATATACTAATTCTTAAAACGGGGCAAGGGAAAAGGCTTAGAACACTTTGATACTTCAATAGATCTATGATCCCACCCAGGTGGGTTACTCCCTCCAGTGATACAGATCACAATTCATCTATGCCTCTTATCCTCTTTGACTCTTGTCCTGTCCTCCTGGGTAGAATAAACAATCACAAGCCATATTAGAATAAGCAGTCACAATGAGACAAAAAAAGAATTTAACATGTCTTTTTAACTGTAACATCCATACAGGCATGCCTCTTTGTGGGATGTAAACATTCTTTGCTTTGGGATTCAGAAGCTTTGTTTTTGTAGTGTCCAACTTTGTAAACTAGATATACTACCTTTATAACTGAATATCCAGTGGGAAAAGGAATCAAACTGCACATAAGAGAAAGGCAGGCTGGGAAATAGCAATATCCAGGCACAAATTCCCTTCACCTTGTTGCTTTTGTTTTCAGATTTTGGAGTTGAATATGCAGGACTGTAATGGGGGTAGTAAGTAGACACTTTGGTTTTGTTCACCAGTGCTATGAAGATGTAAAAATAAAACTATTAGACAATGCAATAGGGAATTTGATATATTTAGATGGTCACAAGCTGGATTTTTGCTCGTCACTGCTAAAAAGAGGTGAGGAAAAGCTTTTTTTTTAAAATAAAAAACTGTTTCAGATGCAAGGTGTAGGGAGTTAAGATCATCCCTATAACTTGCTAAAACTGATTCTAACAATATACAGTGTCATTTTTAATCTGTTGGACTCTTATGCAACAATACCATTACTGGCAGAGATAGATGGGTCAAGACCAATAAACTTTGTG
Source organism: Macrotis lagotis (assembly GCF_037893015.1). Lineage (NCBI taxonomy): Eukaryota > Metazoa > Chordata > Mammalia > Peramelemorphia > Peramelidae > Macrotis > Macrotis lagotis. The sequence continues at coordinate 37,481,499 of NC_133659.1, read as the reverse complement.
CTAAAGAAAAGCCTAACATATAATCCTCAAAATCATAGGCAATGTTTCTTTCCCAGTTGGGTAACTCAGGCCAACAAAACATCTTTTTCCTCAAGGTGACCTATTTTGGCTTTATAGGTTCCTAGGATCTAGGACTGGCAGTGACCTTGGAAACAATCTTACAAATGAGAAATTTGAAGGTCAAAGAGCTTAAGTGGCTTGTCTGAGACTACATAAGCAGTGACTACTAGAGATAGGTTTTCAACTCAGGTCCTCTGACCCCAAAGTCAGCATCTTTCCAATCATTATATTTCCTTTTCTCATTCTGCACACACAAACCAGCACAGACTGATGGGAAAGTTTGAAATAGCTTTTTTGAAGAGTGAGAAGTAAGTTAATCAAAAATAAGAAAAAGATATTTATGCAACTTGCATAGGTCAGATGGCATTAGTGAGAAGTTGTTGTCGAGTTATTTAGCATAACTTCATGACATTCTCCAGTGACACTCTACAACTCAAGATGGGGAGTCCACAAGGAGAGGAAGATGAGACAAGGCAGACCAAAGATGGGGCCATTACCAGGAAACTAAGTGGAGAAGGAAATCAGGCTCCTGAGGACTATGTAGAGATACTAATATAAGAGGGGCAAGGTTTAAATCATGACACATGGTTGATAATACTGAAGGCTGATCTCTCCCCTGTTACATGAAGAAACTTTTCCTAAATTCCTCTGGGGAAAGGGGAGGAAAGAAAATGTGATACTCTTTTAAGATTGTATGCTCCCTATTATTTCACTGTTTTTCAGTTCCCATTACATATTTCACTGCTTCAATATTGTCTTTTGCCTGGATCCCGTCAGCATGGCAGGCAATTCAATAGCTAGACTATTTGGTTCATGGCCTGTGATCTATGAACTTGAATTTTTAAAAATAAATGGTTGACTTTCTGGAGAGCAATTTGGAATTATGCCCGAAGGGCAACAAAAATGTGCATACCCTTTGATCCAGCAATACCACTACTGGGCCTATACCCTGAAGAGATTATGAAAAATGGTAAAAACATCACTTGTACAAAAATATTTATAGCAACCCTGTTTGTGGTGGCAAAGAATTGGAAATCAAGTGAATGTCCTTCAATTGGGGAATGGCTTAACAAACTGTGATACGTGTGTGTGTGTGTGTGTGTGTGTGTGTGGGTGGGTGTGTGTGTGTGTATGTGTGGGTGTGTGTCATGGAACACTATTGTTCTATTAGAAACCAGAAGGGATGGGAATTCAGGGAAGCCTGGAAGGATTTGCATGAACTGATGATGAGCAAGATGAGCAGAATCAGAAAAACATTGTACACCCTAACAGCAACAAGGGGGTGATGATCAACCCTGATGGACTGCTCATTCCATCAGTGCAACAACCAGAGACAATACTGGTATATCTGCAGTGGAGAACACCATCTATATCCAGACAAGAATTATGGACTTTGAACAAAGACCAAAGACTATTACCTTCAAATCAAAAAAACAAAAAAACCGTTATGATGCAGTTTTGCTATCCCATACTTTGTTTTTCTTCCTTAAGGATATGATTTCTCTGTCATCACATTCAAGTGAGATCAGTGTATAATATGAAAACAACATAAAGACTAACAGAATGCCTTCTGTGGGGAGTGGGGGGAGGGAAACAAGAATGGGGAGAAAATTGTAAACCTCAAAAGAAATAAAATCTTTCTAAAAAAATAAATGGTTGATAATTGATTCCATTATAGTTGGTTTCCTTTGTAAACCTTTGTATCTTCTTTTATGCTTTAAAAAATCAAGATGCAAATAATAGGTACCAGACCGCCAAAGACATCTGGCCCTATAAAAGGAGTTAAAAACTTCTAATTCTAACTTCAGTGACTTGAGGAGTTTCCAGTTTCAAAATGGGTAGAATGGAATGAGCATGAAGAGATAAGAAATACTCTCACAGTTGACCCTAAACCATGTAAATCCAAAGAAAGCAGGTGATATATAGAATGTTTACAGAGTTTGGAATCAAACTAAGGTACTTTGTACTTGTACTCTTGGATTCTTGGGTCATATTTAGTGACAGCTGATTAAGTACAGATTCTAATAACAAATCAGACAAATGATTCAAAAGGCAGTGAAGCAGACTGAGTAGAATATTGAACTTGGAGTCAGAGGGATCTAGGTTAAAATCCTTGCTCAGAATCTGATGGATATGAGAATCTAACGATGTAATTTAACCTCTATGAGGTTCAGGGTCTCATTTATAAAATAAACATGTGGGCCTTAATGGCCTCTAAAGTTCTTTCCCCTTCTAAATCTCTGGATCCTGTGATTCAAGGAACTATAATAAAATGGTGTTATCAGAGTACAAGTCATGAGGAACACTCTGATAACTGATATTGGTACATCTGTCCTCAAGCCATACCTAGTTTACAAGTGAGAGCAAGAGAGACTCACTCCATTTATTTAATCAACTATGAATGTCATAGAAATGTGATAGTTAAACCATGTTTATGGACAAATACAGAGCATGAAGGTTCTTTGCGTAGCCATCAGAGATCCTCATTCAAAAAGTGCATAATTTTATAAATCAAAATAGTTAATGGAAGATTAGAAAGTTGGTAAATGGAGTGCAGTTTCATCAGATCTTTAAACGAATAAATTTCCAATAGGTCCTGTTGGTGAACATAAAGGGGAGGAGTCATTTATGCAGGCTCTCTTCCATCTCCCCATCCCAAAGAATAGAGCAAAGATTCAAATCCTGAATTCCCAAACAAGAAACTCTGGGCAACTTGGGGATGTCCATACTTCAAAATAGGAAGGTTCTAGATTCTATCCTAAACTCCAGGAATTTGATCTTAAAAATCCTGAAAGATCAGCAGCAGCAGCCAGATAATCTACTTAGTGATTTATGATTATTATCTCATTTGATCCTCAGAACAGCCAGGAAAACAATTATTCTCTTTTTATAGATGAGGAAACAGAGGCTAAATGACTTGCCCAGGGTCATACAGCTAGTAAGTATTTGAACTCAGTTCTTTCTCACTTAGGACCCAGTACTCACCTGCTCCTTATCTGCACAACAATCTACCTATTATCGTATTGAATTCCTGCCTTGTCATCTATGCAGAAATGCAGGTAGCACATTTCTATTCTATTGCTTCTGAAACTCTCACCTGTTTAAATAGCTTATGCTTAACTTCTACACTCCAGTGTACCCCCACTTCACCCACTCCTCTTTGGTCAGTGGAACCTTCATTCTGTAGTCTGAAGGAACTGTCCAGAATAAGTTATCCCATAGTGCTATCTGGCCATAATTTCCCTTCCCCTCTTGGCCCTCTACTTCATATGTAACTGTGGTGTCTCCCTGCCTGACAATTTCATCAGATTCTTCTCCTCAATCTAACCTCCACCAAGACCATTGACAGGTACATCAAAGGTAATGATCCCATCTAATTCACCTATTGGATGGTATCTAGGCTATTGGGTCTAGCTGAGCTTTTGGAGCCTACAATGTCTCCCAGTTCCATTATCAATACCTGAACTAACTCCTCACCAAGCCCCAGGCCTTGGACTAAATTCATTGGATAAATCTTGGACAGAGATGCCAGAAAAGAACCAAAGCAATCAGGACTTACCTTTAGAATGATAAGTGGTCAGCCCTGAGCTAAAACTGGAGATTAAGAATGAATGGAGTCTCCCTGTTCTCCTTGACTAAAGGTCATGGCCCCAATCTTCATCTTTCACTCAAGCATCTCTAGCCCCATTCATCTTTACCCTTTTAGGCTTCATGAAATCAGAAAAGTCTTCCTAGGCAGAGAGGTGGGGTGGTGATGGGCAAATCCATTCAGGTTTCACCAACCATTTCCTCTCTGCTGGGAGAAGCAGAGATTTTTCAGCTCAGGAGCCCTATCAGGGTTCAGACTTCTCTGGGTTTACTACCATTGCTATCAACTTTTAACTTTCATGACATGCTACCAGATTGTTTAATGGCAGCATTCACATATGGCCCATGGATGGCCCTTGGTTACTGACAAAAATGGTTTCTGGTCTGCATCGGTAGAAGGAGTTTTGTTACCTGGTAGTTCTCTGCATCAACAAAATTACAAGTCCAGTTCCCCGGCCCTAGTCTATCTGCCTCATCTGACCTTTCAATATCAGATTTAGTAAAGCATGCAAATTAATTTTAGCTATAAAGCAAATTAGATTATTTGAGCAATAGAATCCTGGGTTTGGAGTTACAAATAACAGAGTTCAAATTATGCCTCAGGCACTTACTAGCTGAGTGACCTTGTATAAGTCACTTAAATTCTTGAAACCTCAGGTTTCTCACACATAAAATGAAGAAGTTGGATATGATGATCTCTAAGGTTTCTTCTAAACTCTAAATCTGTGATATTATAATTATGAGCTAAAGGAAATATTTTAATTCTGAAAGGTACCTTGATGATCATCAAGGTGACCATCATCATATTTTACCGAGGTTAAAAGACTTGCCCAGAATAACAGAGTAATGGAGATGGCATTTGAACTGAGGTCTTCCTAACCGAGGCCAATAATATATCCTTCTGTCACCAAAACAGCACAAACCTTGACAGGAAAATGCAGGCTCTGATATCTTTGAGCCTCTAAGCTTCATTTTTTCACTCTATAAAGTAGAAATAGTAATGTCTTTAGTACATAACTCACAAGATTGTTGTGAAACTCAAGTCAGTTGGAAAATTTTGATGCACTATAGGAATATCAACTGATATTAGTATCAACCAATATTGCTTACAGCTTTACAAAACAACCCAGAATTCTTTCATTTGAAATCATGACATCCTTTGCCGTCCTCTGTCCTAAATAGCCTCTCCTTCTCCCACTCCCTCCAACCCACTGAGGTAAGAGGAGTTATTATACTTCTTGTGTCCCATTCCTACATAATTACTTACATCCCTTTTTTGGTGTAGGCGATAAAGTCACAAATTTGAAATCAGAAAATTCTGGTCAGAATCCCAGCTCTATCAATTTCTACTTGTATTACCCTGATCAACCCATCAGTAATCATTAAGTGAATGCCCAAACTATGTCAGACATTGTGCTAATTGCTAGAAATATAAAGTCAGAAGTCAATATAAAGTCAATCCTTGACTTGAAGAAGCTTATATTGATATCGGGGGAAGTAATATGTAGATAAATGATATAAAATAGATAGATAGATGATGGATGGATCAATGAATGATGGATGAATGAATTGGATGGATAGATAAATGATAGATAAAAAAGAGATACAGAAACAGAGACATAGACACACAGAGAAAGAGAGACAGAGACAAAAACAGATAGAAACAGAAAAAGTCAGCCTAATCTCACTCAAACAGAAACATTCTGGAGTTTTATAACTCAGTGAGCTAGAAATAAGGAAATGCTAATGGATTCTCTAGGTACTTGCTTCTTCCCAAGTCTCTCTCCCCCCTGGGGGCCTCCCCCTGAAGAGATCCTAGAACCACATGAAAACCAGGAGAACAATTCTCAACCAAACAAACAAAAAAAATTTAGGGGCAGTGAGGTGGCACAGTGGATAGAGCACCAGCCCTGAAATTCAGGAGGATTTGAGTTCAAATTCGGCCTCAGACACTTAATAATTACCTAGCTGTGTGGCCTTGGGCAAATCACTTAACTCCATTGTATTGCAAAAAAAAACAAAACAAAACAGAACAATAATTCTTCTCTCCTAAGTTCTGAACAACCGGAGCCCTCACACAGGCACAGAGCCCCCAGTAATTATTCTCTGAACCAAAGAGCAGAGTTCCATGCAAATTCCTAAGCTTAAATCTTGAGTTCTCTGGGAGCAAAAACATCAATCCTTATCCTCAAGGAGTTTACATTCTAATTAGGGTGACAATCATAAAAGGGAGCAGGGCAACTATGGTGAGAAGGAAATATAAAAGTTCACAGTCAGAAGTGAAGTCAGTAGTAAATTGAGCAGGGAAACCTCATGAAATATTGGCCTAGATCAGGAGGATCACAAGAGTCAGAGAAGAAAGCAAATGGGAAAGAGACATCATCTGAGTTGGAATTCTAAATCTGCCACTTGGGACCTCTAGACCTTGGATGATTCACAACCTCCCTGAGCCTCAGTTTCCTCATCTGTTGAATGAAAGAGTTGATCTAGCTGATCTCTAAGGTTCTCATTTCTAAATCTAATTCAATGACCATATGAAACCATAGCCTATCATTTTATAAGAATATATCAGGCCATATCATAAGAGCAATCAAACCAAGAAAGAGCAATTAAAAATGAACAATTCTTTTCTGCAAAAGAGCAGCATATGTTAGAACAGGTCATAACTAAATAAAAAGTAAGGGGAAAGGGCTACTATAAGAAGTCGAGATGAATATAAAAAAAGTCTCAGATGATTTAATTTTATTCCATGAGGCATTATATGAGATATCCTGCTCCAAGAGAAATACTAAGAGATTCAATCTTAAAACATGGACTTGCTAAGAGAGGAGGCATAATTTATATATCTGTAATAATGCTTTTGTCAGTTCAAGGTAGACTACAGAAAACAAGATAAGATTGAGTATCCATATGAGTGGTGGGGAGAGAAAAGGGAGACATGGATTTGCGTTCAATGGAGAAGAAATGCTTCTCAGCAGTAAGACCTGATTTGAGCCTCCGAGGATGACTAGGATGTGAACAGGTGAAAAGGATGAGGAGGGCATTTTCAGGGATATGAATGGAAGAAGCAAAGGACAGTAGTGGGAATGGGCAGAGCATGTGTTAATAATATCCATGAGGAAGGCAACTTGGGGTGAAAACAGCCATCACCCTTTTCAGCCACATTCAATTAAAAAAATCCCTAAAAGATTTCCTTGGAGGAGGATGAGCCTCCATTAGTCAAATGTATCCTTTATTTCACATCCTATCTTCTTAAAAGAACTCCATCTCAAAGTCCAAAACATGGGCTGCACTCAAACAGGCCAGGTCAGGGTATTTTCCAATGGAAGAATACTGACCTATCTGCATTTGTCCTAATTTAGGTGTCAAAGCGAATAGAGCACTAGCCCTGGAGGTAGAAAGGCCTGAGTTCAAATCCAGCCTCAGACACTTTCTAGCTTATGACCTGGGCAAGTCATTTAACTTCTTTGCCTCAATCTCCTTATCTATAAAATGGGGATAAAACGAACACCCACCTTGTAGGGTTGCTATGAGAATGAAATTATATTATAAATGTTTATATCAATATATAATAAACATAGATACATATATAAAGATATATATATATGGAAAGAGACAGATGGACAGACAGACAGATGGAAAGAAAGTTTGACATAGTATCTCATGCAAACTAGCTGCTATAAAACTGCTAGCTATTTTATTATTAACACATTCAAGGGGGGGAAAAAAGGTTTCCCAGGAAAGCAAACTTATTCTTAATGTCTGAATAACTAGAACCATACCTAAGTGGAATGGGCTCTCTCAGAAGGTGCCACAAAAAAAAGACAGCTGTGCTGGGCCCCTTCTGACTCTGACACCTTGTGACTTTGGGGTGAATCATTTATCCCAGCCCTAGCTGTCTTCTTTTTTGTGACTTGGAAAAAAAAAAAAAAACCTCTTTGTGAAATTTTTTTCTTTCCTTTTTTTTTCTGGGAGGGGGATCATGAAAAGAAGAAGAAATGAAGAAAACAATCTGAAATCTTAAACTAGGAGGTGCCTTATTATCATAAGTATACTCCTAATTATGCTTGGCTTAACTAATTATCTTACCTGATAGAAACATTGGAAAAAATCTCTCTCTCTCTTTCTCTCTCTCTCTCTCTCTCTCTCTCTCTCTCTCTCTCTCTCTCTCTCTCTCTCTCTCTCCCTCCCTCTCCATATATATATATATATATATATATATATATATATATATATATACACATGCATAGTAAACATACATATTCACTTTTAATGAAAGAAAAAATACTTCAATCTCCATCTTGAAATTACTTCATATTATTTTATTTTTATTAATCTGTGCACATTGCTTCTAACCTGCTACCCCACCAATAGAATGTAAACTTTGTAAGGACAGAAACAATTTTGTTTTTTTCCCTTTGAATCCTTAGTGCATCTAACAATAGATGGTACATTTTTACTTTTTTCAGTATAACCTGTGATTTCATTGGCATGGTAGTAACTTTTTTACAGACTCTCCCTTCAACCATTGAACATTGGTAACTGCTCTGTATCGCATTATGTTAGAACCTAAAACATTAGGGGACTTGCTTGTGGTAGAACTTGAACTCAGATTTTTCAAGACCTTAAGGCCCCAGGTCCCTGTTCACTAAGCTATGTTGTCTCCTTGGTCACTAAAATTGGAAAGGTAGTGTGGTTGTTCTTCTGCTACTGCTACTAATGATGCTGTCAGAATATATGTAGTGGAAAGGGAGACCAGAGACTAACCAGTCCAAATCTCTTTATTTTTTTGCTGAGGAGACTGAGACCCAATGCATTTCCATGAATAGATAACCACATGGTACAATGGACATGGAGTCAGAAAGTTCTGAATTCAAATCCCCCTCTTAGACACTAATTAGTTGAATGACCTTAGGAAAGTCACTTAACCTCCCTCAGACACAGTTTCCTGATCTGTAAAATAGAGATAATAATAGGACCTTCCTTAGAGGAGGTTTTTTGGTAAGGATCAAATGAGGTGACACATGTAAAATACTTTATAAACCTTGGATGACATATAAATATGAGTTTTTATTATTTAAGATCACAAAATCAGAACTGCCATCATCAGGAACAGCAACAACACTATCTGTATGGCTTGGGCCTATCAACTAACTTCCCTAGAGTTCCATTTCCTCCATAAAATGATGGAGGTGGACTGGAGAATTCTATCAGTTGTACATCTAAGATCCAATGTCGTCGTCGTCATCATCATCATACTAATTTTATTTCTGTTCAGAAGCACATCTGAAATATTATGTGAAAGAAGGTAAGAGAATCCCCTCCACTGGCACAGAGGGGCCCTGCCAAGTGGAAAACTGGTGCCTTGACAATGCAAATCCTTGCTGATCCACATCCTGGGATCGGCCGAAATGTTTTCAACAGAGCAAGGGCTAGGAGATAAGCCATTTGCCTCGTCTAGAAGCTGCCCCCCTCAGACCTGTGTTCTCCCTGCCATCCCCACTGCCATGGATGAGCAGATCCAATTTGGGCTCCCTCTGAGCTGGCAGACAATGGCCAGTTTTCCTGCAGCCGGCTTATTTTACAAGCATTAATGAACAATTAGCCAACACTGGTCCTCTTTCCCTCGATAATCCCAGCGTAGATCACTAATCTCCACCACTAGCAGCTAATGATGAAGGCCCTCTGAAGCTTCTCATCTCATCTCAGCCAGTTTCTAATACTTGTCTAAGTCTGCTTTCTGAGGAGGGGGCCCCCTACTGCTCAGCAGCCCGAGAACAAAAGCCCAGAGACATTTCTGAAGGGGTTTCTGTTCAATAACACTTCGATGCTTAAGTTTGCCTGCTTCCTACAACAAACACCAGTGATCAACAGAGGGCCAGGGAGGTCACCGGGGGCTCTCTGTTTCCATGCTTCTTCTAATACTTATAAGAATGTATTCAGGCCGCATTACCCATATTCCCCCCTGACTGCACAGGCAGACGCCCTTAACTCAGGGGGTGGAAATTGTGAACTAAATAGAATCAAACAGTATTTTTCTTCATGAGTCAGCTTTGATTCGGGATTGAATAGTGTATGTGTGAAACCACATCATCCTTCAAAAATGTATATGGGAGAGGCAGAGAGACTTATCAGGGCTACCACACACTGGACAGGTCTCCATTTCTCTGGGGTCCGTCCTCCTTTACACTGCATTGTCTTCCTCTAGTGGGGTAGAAACCAATCCACCGATTCATTAGGACTCCTCCAAGGGGTCAAGATTTTAAAAAAATACAGGGTCAAGATGAAAAAAAGGCTTCCAGCACCCCACAACTGTAGTATCCCAACTCCAGGATAGTAGTTGAGGTTACAATGATTCACTTTTCATCCTAAGCTATTTTTGGAACTGGCTGGGAAAGTTTCTCCTTTTGGTAAGAGATACTTCATTCATGATTTGAGTCCCAGACTAAAGGACTGAGGGAGGTTTTATCAAAATAATTGTAGCTAGGTTTTGAGTTTTCTGATTGAGCAAAGGAAATGAGAGAGTCAGTATGGGGCATGAGTTGGTTTTTTTATTCAAATCCTCAGAAAAGAGGTAAAAGAAAAAATACAACATCAACCTCCAGCCATGTAGTGGTAAAATATCAGAATTAACCAGTATTATAGTAGATGGAAGGCTGCATTGCTTTTGGAAAATTGCAAGCTGTTATATGGAACCCATGCTTCCTATGAAAGCAAAGACGCATCGTTTAAATACTAACATTTTGCCAGCCTGTGTAGTATAAGATGGAACAATGCCATCTGGGAAGAACTAAAAATTAACATAAATCCAGAGGACAGGGAAGGTGGAGGTGAGTTGCAACATGCTGCCAATGAGGCACTAAAACAAATTAATAACTTCATTGAGGAATGGGCGGACAAGATGAGAAGATGGGCTGTAACACGTCAAGAATAAAGGATGACACTCTAGAGTGATGAATGGTGAGAGAAGGCAAGGAAGACCTCTAACATAGTGGGCAGGTCTCCTTTGGTGAACTTTGTGGAGAACCTGGTTACTGTTGCATAATGTGGGCAGACATGGAAGGTTTGTGTATTAGAGGGATGGTCCAAATCAATGGTGCCCTAAACCCATTTGAATATATGAGAGGAATAGATGGAGATCTGACTTGAGTTTTGATAACCCAGGGTCAAATTCTACTTCTGGCACACACCAGCAGTGAAATCAGAACAAGTCCTTTAAGTTACTGCCCTTCTTCAGGACCGCCTGTTACAGACCTGTAGTTACTCTCCATTGGCAAAGGGAGATTCTACTCCAGGAATTTCTTGCACTGGTATACCAGGATAATTATATGTCTGGACCAATAATAGAAATAATCATGAGGATAATGACAGATGCAATTATTATAGTGCTTTAAAATATGCAAAGTACATCCATACTATCTCACCTGGTCTAAAGCATCTCTAAAGCTCTAAGGCATGATGGTAAAATGATGATAATGATGATAAAGATGATGATGATGATGATAATGGTAATAACTAACCCATAAAACCTACTAAGTACCAAGGAGTGAATTAATGATCATAAAATTATTATCTCATTTGATCCTCACAACAACCGAAGGAGGTAGATGTCATCATTATCCCTATTTTACAGATGAGAAAACTGAGGCAAACAGAAACTGAGTGACTTGCCAAGAGTCACATGCATAATATGAATCTGGGGTCAAATTTGAACTCAGATCCTCCTGAGTCTATATCCAATACTCACTGTATTCCCAGCTGCCCCCATAGTTCTGGACCCCATTCTATCACCAGTCTCTCTCCCACAAACAAGAATGCAAACAACAAACTGATATTGATATCATGGTTTCAAAGCAGAACACGCTAAGTCCTCATATTTAGGATTCATAACTATGAGGTAAATATGATCACTCCCCTATGTAAATGAGGAAACCTGGACTTGAAAATTCAAGAAACTTTTTCCTAGTCACAGGCATCAGTGCTCAGAGGTGGATTTCAAGCACAAGTTTTCCTGACTTCAAGTTAGGTGTCTCTACCAGGTTGACATCTCTCCACTTGGCATCTGTTCCAGTTTTGCAAAACCTAGATTCAGGCTATTTTCTGAGTGTGCAGAGTCAGTTTGAAGCTAATTGGTAAATTTTCAATATGAGAATATTGACCTCCCAGAATTCAGCAATCACTACAAACGGGCTTGATTTATTGTTTAGTTGACTATGTCATTTTAAGAAAAAGATAGAGAAAATATTTATAAAGCACATGAAATTCTGTGTTCATTTCCTTCCCTCATACTACTTTTACCTGAGGACAGGTTGTTAAACATTTACTAGAATACTTCTGATTTCACCACACTGCAAATCCTCTGATTTGGTAGAATTTCAAAGTAGCGAGTAAATGGAGACTCATTCCATTTCAGTGAGTAGGCTTAAAGAAAAGTATCAGACATACTGTTGATAGTATTAGATATTCTCACTGTCTTTGAATCTTGTAGAGAAATGGAAGAGAAAAAAGGCATATGATGACATGATGAATTATGTGTCCTTTGACCTTGAAAGAATCATATCAGATTTAAGTTTAGAAATTTACCATTTCCTTCATTGAGCATTAAGCATCTAGTTTTGTAATTAAGTCGAACCTCTATCCAAACTGGAGGTTAGAGGAGGTTGAGAGGAACTTGGTGGAAAATTAATAGAGCTATTACATTCTGAATATAAACTTTATCTCCTAACTTTATAGCATCTGCATATTTTATAAGGATGCCATTCACCTTTTATATAAGGAATTAATAAAAACATTAAGGAGCAGAGTCATGTGCATATCCCTGGAGCACTGTACAGAAGAATTTCTAAGTTGAAATTGAACAGTTAGTGACTATTCTTTGATTCCAGGCATTCCACCAGTTTTGAAGCAATCCTTTCCTTAAGAGTGAGCATATTTCCACAAAAAAGACAATAAAAATATGTTAAATTTTTAAAATTCAAAATTGATTTCACTTTTTGGGAGTGCCCTGCTTTGGTTTCATATATCTTTATTTTAACAATTATGAGAGTCTCAAGAGTTTTCAGTGCCTAGGCTTCTCTGGAACTCTGAAAGGGCCAATATAAAACTTCAATATTAAATTAATATTTAAATAAAAAACAAATAGAGGTCAGAGGTAGATAAAAGGGAATGTCATAGTTGCAATGATAGAAATTGGGTACAAAGTTGAGTGTACTTTTTATACTTAAGCATTGCTAATCCAATGGAAAGGAAAGAAAGAAGGAAGGAAGGAAGGAAGGAAGGAAGGAAGGAAGGAAGGAAGGAAGGAAGGAAGGAAGGAAGGAAGGAAGGAAAGAAAGAAAGTAAAGAAAGAAAAAAGAAAGAAAGAAAGAAAGAAGAAGAAAGAAAGAAAGAAAGAAAGAAAGAAAGAAAGAAAGAAAGAAAGAAAGAAAAAGAAAGAAAGAAAGAAAGAAAAGAAAGAAAGGAAGAGGAAGGAAGGAAGGAAGGAAGGAAGAAAGAAAGAAAGAAAGAAAGAAAGAAAGAAAGAAAGAAAGAAAGAAAGAAAGAAAGAAAGAAAGAAAGAAAAAAGAAAGAAAGAAAGAAAGAAAGAGAAGGGAGGGAGGAAGGGAAGGAAGAAGGGAGACAAAGTAAAACAAAGAAGGAAGGAAAAGAAACACAATAAATCTAACATCTATATAGTGCTTTGAAGTTCACAAAGTCTTTCCTATAGATAATCTTATCTGATCATTAGCAAAGATGATAAACTAAGTGCTACAGGTAGTATATTTTACAGATAAGGAAACTGGGAATTATAAAAAATCACATGGCGTTTCCTGTATTTAAACACAGGTTAATTCTGATCCCATATCCTACTCCACAATATGTAAAAGCAGTTAATGAATCTGTAATGTCTTGCATATCTTTAGTTGTTAAGGATTAATACACTAATGACTCTGTGATCTCAACTGTGTGAGGACTGACTCCAATGGTCTACATCCAGTCCCATCTATGTTGGTCCATCTAATACAGCTCTTTTTCCTGCTCTCCTACAAACATCCCTGACATATCAAGGATCTTCCTTTCATTGACCTCCCCTATAGGGAACATATATAACTTTGTTTTCTTAATTTTCTTTTTCATCATAGGCTTTAACCAAATGCAAACATTGCAATATATAAGCAAGACCAAGAAAGATAAATAGATACAATTATAAGAAAAAGAACCACTCCTCAATTAATAAATAGCCAAGGAGTAAGAAGCAAGGAAAGGAAAGTTGTGGATAGAAGACCTGAGTTCAAATATTGCCTCAGACACTTCCTAGTTGTGTGAACCTGGGAAAGTCACAGCTTCTTTCAATCTCAGTTTCCTTAGCTATAAAATGAGGATGACAGCAGCTATTTCCTAGGGATCAAATGAGATGATCTTTGTAAATTTCTCTGCAAACCTTAAAGTGATATATATATATATATATATATATATATATATATGAATTATTCTGATTCTTAATTGAAAAATTCAAATTATTAACAACCAAATGGAAAAATGCTCCAAATCACTAATAACTTTTTAAATTTTATTTTTTAAGGCAATGGGGTTAAGTGACTTGCCCAAGGTCAAACAGCCAGGCAAGTATTAAGTGTCTGAGGTTAAATTTGAACTCAAGTCATCCTGACTCCAGGACAAGCGCTCTATCCACTGCTCCACCTAGCTGCCCCCCAAATCAGTAACAATTAGAAGAATGCACATTAAAACAACCCTGAGGTTGCACATCAAACTCATCACATTGGCAAAGGTGGCAAAAGAAGACCTTCCCTCTTAACATTATGAGGAACCCAATAGAACCCTCAACTTGTCTGTTGATTATATTGCTCTCAACTTATCTTTTCTTGGGTTTACACTTTGTTTCAATTACATCCTTTACATGGTTTTTTGCTTACTATGTCATAGCCTATTCCTAACCATTCCACAATTCTCCATTGTTCTTCTGGAGACTCATTTCCTGATTCTCAATTCTACTATAGGCAAATTAGCTTTGATAAAACCAAGGAAGGGATTAAAAAACTCTACTTATCATTCACTAAGACCTGTTTCTTCACAATCCCACTAACACATCATATTCATTTGTTTCTCTGGAAAACCTTCCTTTTAAGGCGCAGCTCAAGTACTACTTCCTCCATAAAGTCTTCCCTGATGACTCCAGCCTCCATCAACCTGCCAGTCTTCCGGCACTTACCATCTGTAACGCTGAGCTAGTTCTGTACTTAATTAGACTCTGCATTGCACTATGGACTACTGTTTCATGGGTGATGAACTTATTTCCCCAGGAAGATGGTCCCAACCCTTTAAGGAGCTTACAATGGTTTAGACATCTTGTTATACCTGTCCTCTTCCCCTGCTTCCTTCACAATACCCACACAAGCATTCAGTAAATATGTTTGACAGAAAGAAACTGACCTCTCGGGGCTTCCCATCTTAATGGAGAACCATGGCAAACCATGTTAAGGTAATGTGGGAGGCTGCGATTGTTGTTGCTTCCTGAGCCAAACATTATCCACACACCTGCCTTTCAGTGTGGGTGAAACTGATTCCTAAACATTAACATCTGCTGAAGTCACACTTCCTCCACTTGGGCACTACACTCCTCTGCCTCTTCCAAGGCACAAAAATCTGTTCTGTCTCAATTAGTAGAGTGAATTAAAAAGTTTTTACCAAACACTTTCTATAGGCCACCCACTGTGCTAAAAGCTAGTGATACCAATACAGATCTAAATCAAGTCCACTGGGGTAAACAACATCAAAAGGGAAATGGTAACTCAGGAGGTCACTTTGGTTCAGAAAAATAAATTGATATTGTGTAGGGGCATACAAGAGTAAATTGACACCCACCATCCAGGAACAATGACAGAATTGATCTGATTATGGCTCATGCTTCCAGAACTGGAAGGGAAAAAAATGGGGTAAGACAGAATGAGGAGTATTGGTTTTCCTTAAATATGATTCTGATAGAGGTAGTCACTATTTCCAGAACATGGTTTCTGGTATGGGCAGTGGAAAAGTAATTGAAGAGAATGGAATTCAACACTCATTCAACCTTTAATAATTTACAAAAGAATTTGTATATTTTATCTGATTTGATCCTCACAATATCCTTGAGAGGTAGGTGGTATTATGAGTCCTCAATTTATAGATGAGGAAACTGAGTTTAAGTAAATTGCCCAGAGTCATATAGTTTATAAGTTTTTGAGGCAAGATTTGAATTCAAGTCTTCTTAACTCCAAGTCCAACACTACTGACTAGGCTACCTCTTTGTGCTGGGCTCTAGAGGTATAAAGGCAAAATAAAGCAATCTCTGTCCTTAAGTAGTTAATATTCAAATGACAGAAAATGGCATAAACACCTATAAAGACATGGCTAGCATTCATAGATTCCTTAAAGGATTCGAAGTATTCCATATTATATCTCATTTTATCTTCACAATAACCCTGTGTATTAAATACTGCTATTATTCACATTTTACAACTGGGGAAGCTGAAGAAGTGAAGTGACTTATCCAAGGTAACTTACATAACAAAGGTCTAAAGTTGAATTTATACTAAAGTCTTACTGGGACTCCAGGCCCAGTACTCTCACCATGGTATCACCAATATACAAATTAATAGAAAGTAATATTGCGGGGGTGGAGAGTATCGCCAGCAACTGTGGGCATTAGAAATGGAGGTTCTTTTTTCAATTGTATAAATATTTTATTTGTTTTCTAATTATACACAATAGTATTTTCTACCAATTTTTTTTTGCAATTTTTGAATTTTACAATTTTTCCCTCTCCCTCCCTTCTCTTCCCCTTCCCCAACAGAAGGCAATCTGATATCTTTACATTTATTCCTATGATATGCATATATCAAAATTGAATGTATTAAGAGAAAAATCATGTCCTTGAAGAAAAAATAAAATATTAGAGATAGTAAGATTATATAGCACATAAGACAACTTTTAAAAAAAAAATGAAGGTAACAGTTTTTGGTCTTTGTTTAAACTCCATGGTTCTTTCTCTGGATACAGATGGTATTCTCCATCACAGGACCCCTAAAATTGTCCCTGATTATTGCATTGTTGGAGTGAGCAAGTCCATCAAAATTGATCATCACCTCATGTTGTAGTTAAGGTGTGCGACGTCCTTCTGGTTCTGCTCCTCTCACTCATACAAGTCTTTCCAGGAGTCTCTGAGTTCCCATCCTTCCAGGTTTCTAACAGAACAAATAATGTTCCAGAACACACACACACACACACAAAACACATAATATATATATATATATATATATTTATATATATATATATATATCCCACAGTTTGTTCAGTCATTCCCCAATTGATGGACATCCCCTCGATTTCTAATTCTTTCCCACTACAGACAGAGCTGCTATGAATATTTTTTGTACACGTAGGATTTTTCTCTCAGAAATAGAGGTTCTTGAGATGCCCTTAAAAAACATTTGATGAGGCCGCGCCGCGGGCGTTGTTGGGGCGCGGCTCGGAGGCGGGTTCCGCGGGGCGGGCATGCGGCCGGTCTCCCCGGGAGTGCACAGCCGGGCCCGGCGGCGCTGTCTCGGCCCCGAGGTCCCCGGCCGCGGCGGCCCGCCCTGCGGGGATGTTCAAAAACGAGTACGGGGGGGGGGCATTTGTTGAAATCTTCAGTGCCCAGGGCAAAAATCCTGGAGCAAAATGGAAAATCTTTGGCAGTCCATCTGTAATTTGGAAAGAGTTTGATAAAGAAGTTAAAAGTTTTGTCTTTGTCCTTGAAGGCAGTAGCCAAACCAACAAAATTCAATTACCAAAGGAGAATAAACAGATTCTTGGCCTGATCCAGCGATTTCTCGTACTTCAGATTTATGCGGCCCTGGGACAGACTTCTCTACTGAATTGCTGATAACTGATTTAGGAAACATTAAACGAAGATTGTATTTATCAACAGTCCATAAGGAACTTTCTGCAACCCCTCTCCATGCAAAAATTCCACTTTTTATCATCAAACGCAAAATTTGGTGCAATCTGTGTATTGACTTGGTAGCCTTCACCAGTGACATTTTCAAGGGGGCTGTTTTCCAGTCTTTGGATGGAATCATTGTCTCTGCAAACTGCAAGCTCCGAAAGATCTTCACTCTGAAGTCCAAGCCTCGAGATACTGCAGACAGAGATGATATATATGGTGCTCCCTTTACAGCGGATGAGCCCACAGATATCATTCCTCGAAGCTGCCAATTAACTACAGATGTACCTCAAGTTACCCAGCTGCTAAATATGACTAAGCTTCGCCAAGTTGAAATGAAATTTGGAGGCCAACCTTTAACGTCAACAGAACCAGATCAGTTTATTAACAGAGGATCAGGCAGGGTAGGAAACAGTAAGAATCATGACGTTTCACACATTGCATTTGGATCCGAGTGCTTGGACCACCTCCACCTTCTGGTAGAAGACATAGCATCAGAACATCCGGAGAGACTGTAAAATCCAGAAATAGCAGAACTTGTCAGCAACCTACTATAGAAAAATGCACTAACAGGTCAGAAATGTCAAGCCTACAGTTATATGAGTCAGAAGAGCAAGGAGAAAGAAAGTATTCAACTGGAAAAGCAAATTACACCCATTAATGCCAGTCTCCATGTTATATATCCACATCCCCCTCAAGAACCATCCTCAGAGAAGAAGAAGAATAGTAGACGAAGATTATGGCTAAAAAGCACCAGCAAAGACAGAACAGAGACACCCAATGGAAGCTCCTCAGGAAACAGCCATTATGAAGATACGATGCCAGCCAAGCTCACCACTACATCCCATCAAAGAATGAACAGCTCTGTGATGTTGAACATCACCAGTCATCAGCAACTATCTCCTCATCAAACAGATGAGTGGGTATTTCCTGAAAATTATAGAGATCATTTCCATTTGGACTCCAGTAAACAATCCATAGTCCTGGAAGATGATTCCTGCAATTATTCACACCAGTTGCCAAAACACAACAATGAAAGTACAAATAGCAATCGAGAAGAGGAAACCCAAAGTGTTCTAAATGAAATTTTTACATTTTCATCAAGGCCAAGGTCCTTGCCTCCAGCAAGGTGCCAGACTGTGTTTGCAGAAAGGGGCCCCTTTCTTCTAAAGGATCTAAAGGAGGATGACCGTGGAAAGAGGAGAGGAGCTCAGCTGGAAGACGATTTTTGTGGAGGCGACAGAGGTACACAGCTTTTTGAATGAATTGAAGGTAGAACAGCCACCATTGCTCCTTTAGTTTACCACCCAAATCCACAAGGTGAGGGGGAAACTTGCCTGCAGGGTAGACAAAAGGCCACCACCGATTGGAATGTCCCTCAATAGTTACATCTGGTGGCTGGGCTACCTGACTTGCTAATTTTTGATTAGCATTCAGCATATTTAGCTTTCATTTATAGAAGTGCTTTTTACATTTTAATTCGGATCTCTCAGAATAAAAATTGAATTCAACTGAAAAAAAAAAACATTTGATGAGCAAGACATTATATAGATACTGTTTTGTTCTGGACCTTTCTTGGGAAGGGAGCAACTGCTCCCAATTTCACACGAAAGAAGAGATAGTAAGTTACATTTATATATGTCTTAAAATTTGAAAAGTGTTTTAGAATTTTATCTTCATAAAAGTTCTTAGAGGTAGGTTCTACTGTTATCATTATCCTCGATTTTATAAATGAGAAGTGAGAAAACCATGAGGTTTTGACTTAATTCCCCCACTGACCTTCCCACCTATGTGTGCATATATATACATATATATGCAAATATAATATAAAACTGCAAGTGTATATGTATATATAGATATATATGTACCTTGATAAATATTTCCTAATATTTATTCTAGATACTTGAATTTTATTTTTATAAAGAAAATAGTGGATTTTCTAATGATTACAGGTGAACCTCTCAAGTAACCAATTATATATTTACTCATCACCTCCAAATGCCCAGTACATTTTACAGTACAGGAAAGTACAGTTTAATGGACTTGGAAAATAAAAATAGTATGTGACCTTCCTATCCTCCAGCAGCATATAGACTGGTCGGAAAGATAAAACCAGCCCATGTGAGTCAATTCAGGATAAAACTGTAGTACTAATTCTGAGGAGGAAAATAGCTCAGAAAAAGAAAAAGAATCACAAAATCAGAGTGGACCCCAGGAGCTATATAGATCTGAACAAGGATGATCCTTTCTATAATTTCCTCAACGTGGGATCACCCCACTTCTGCTTAAAGATCTCTTGTGATGGGAGAAAGCCCCCACCCCCAAGACAGAGCATTCAACTTCTAGACAGCCTTAATTGTTAGAAAACATTTTCTTCAATTGAGCTGAAATTGGGCTTCCTTTAACTTCCATCTATTGATTCTACCTGATTCTACCAGCAGGGGGCAGTCAGAAGGGGGTTGACCCTTGTCCCATGTGGCAATTAAACTATTTGAAGACAGTTATCATCTCTCTCAGTCCCCAAGACTTCTCTTTTGGTTAACCCGTTCCAGTTCTTTCATCTGTCATTTTCACTGGGGAGTAGCCTGTTGACTGAAAAGCTAATTAGACTTGGAGCAAGGTGTTTTGAATTTAATCTTATCTCTATCACTTGTGTGATGATTCTAAACCTCAGTTTCCTCCTATGTAAAATGATAAAGTTGGACTCCAAGTCCTTTCCAGCTCAAAATCTCTAAAAGTTGGCTCCAACTTATCTTTCCTGTCTTGTTTTGTCTGGTTCCTTGTCATATTCTTATGGAATACAAAGTGAACTACTAGCTGCTCCTCAGTTTTTCCAAGCCATTTCCCATGTCTGGGTTTACATATATAAACTGTCCCTGACACCTAGAATGCACTCTATCGCTATCTTCACCTTCAGATTCCTTTTCTTCCTTCAATCAACCAGTCAATAATCCTTTATTGTGCACCTAGTATATGCTAATCACAAGGGATGCAAAAGGAAGCAAAAGACCATCTCGGCCATCAAGGATCATACAATCTAACTGGGGAGACAAGCAAACACATACACAAACAAGCTATTTACACAATGTAGAGGAAATAATTAACAGATTGCAGTAAATTCTAATGTACTAGAATTAGGAGGGATTAGGGAAGGCTTCCTGTAAAAGGTGGGATTTTCATTGGAACATCGAGGAAGCCTAGAAAATCAACAGGGGGAAACAAAGAACCTTTCAGGTATGGCTCAGATTAAGTACCATTGCGTAATATCTTCTCTGATCCCATAGCAATCAGTTGTCTCTCCTTTAATATTCTATGACTGGAGTTTCTTTTTTGTTTAGGTTTTTGCAAGGCAATGGGGTTAGGTGGCTTGCCCAAGACCACACAGCTAGGTAATTATTAAGTGTCTGAGGCCGGATTTGAACTCAGGTCCTCCTGACTCCAGGGCTGGTGCTCTATCCACTGTGTCACCTAGCAGCCCCATGACTGGAGTTTTTAACCTTTTCTGTGTCATGAACTCCTTTGGAAGTTGGGTGAAATCTGTAAAACCTTTCTCTGAGCAATTTAAAATGTATAAGATAAAATTCTTAGCATTACAAAAGAAATCAATTATATTGAAATACAATTATCAAAATTTACAAGAAGAGTTCACGGATCCTAAGTGAAGAGCCACTATTCTAAGAGTACTTGTCTGATGTCTCTTTGTCCCTACCATTTATCCGTATTTGTCTACATGTCGCATCCTCTTCATTAGGATGTAATCACCTGGCAGGGTAGGAGCTACTTAATTTTTACTTTTGCCTAATACATTGCCTTGCACTTGGTAATATTTAATGAGTAAGAGGGATGCACCAGACCCCTCAGCCTCAATTTGCATAAATAACAAGATGCTCTATGCCTAAAGTCTTTGTTGTGAGGTGAGGTGAAGGTGGAGAATGCCTTTTGTATTGGCTCACGGATTTCTTAACTGACAAAGGTATCACAGTATAAAAGAACTTGCTTTAATTAGGGTTGAAGTGTATGAGAAATCTCTATTGCAAATATTTGCTGAATTGAGTTTAAATTGCACCCTGTCCACAGCATTCCTTTTATGTGTCAGTCAATCAATAAACACAAGCATTTATTTAAAATGTGCTAGTAACCCCATTTGAAAAGGAAACTACCATATTGAATCATTACTGCATTGTATTGTGTTATAATACTATATGTATTACTTTATCATGTTACATTTTATACTTACTATATTGTTTTTCATCATGAACGAATGTCTTACTTAATTCTTTCCTGGTCAGACCACATATGTAGCACTGTACTCCATTTGAGTGCCACATTTTAGGAAAACTGTTAAAAAACTGAAGGATCCAGACGAGTATAACCAGTATAGGGAAGGGTCTCAAGATAATGGTATATGAGGATTGATCAGAAACCCTGGGAATTTCTAGCCTGGGACTAACAGAAGACTCAGGTAGGCCATGCTTTCAGAACCTTGGCATTGTTCCTCAACTCTCTATTCTCATTTCCATCATTTATATATGTCCTGTTAAAATGTTATTTGAATGATCAGCACCCTGGACAGATTGTCTCCCTTCAAGACTTTCACCTCTTCTTTGTCATTGCATACAGTTGAGACATCATTGCTAGAATTGCCTCATTGGGAGGTGTCCACCCCTTTAGTTCTAGCCTCCTTTTTCATTGGAGCAAAGATTAAGATTTAGAATGGGAAAAGAAATTAAGAGACCTAAGAGATTATCTAATTCAATTGTCTCTTTTTATAGATAAGAAAACAGACCAAAAAAGGAGGAGCCTTAACAGGGTCACAACAGGTAGTTCAGTAGTGAGCCTGAAGTCTTCTGTCTCCAAAATCCAGTGATCCTTTTATTATATAGCATGTAACTTCGGTGGAGACTCAGGCCAATTGATTCTGCTTGCCCTAGCTTTAAACTCTGAAAACTGATTGTCTAAAGCAGGAGCCTAGCTAACTACTACCTGAGGGCCAAATCCAACCGAAAGAATACTAAATCATTCTTACCTCACTAGCTGTATGAAAACAGACTGAAGGCAGGAGTTAGCCCTTGGGCCATAGTTTGCCGATGTCTCTTCTATAGGATTGCTTATATACCAGTATATGTTATATGTTATATGTTATATGTTCCCCTCCTTTTTCATGTCTGAACTTGTGAGAAGATGATCCTTTTGTTATCAAAGAATGGCAGGTGTCATTTTCATGATCTCATAAACTCCTCACTATTTCCTCTTTCCCGACCAGTTTCTTTGCTTTGATCAGGCAGAAAATAGTACCTACCTTTGACACTTACTCCATCTTCTGAAAATGACACTACCATCATGACAAGTTAGGAACTGGCCATTTGCTTTCCTTTCAGAAGACAGAATTCAAGAAAACAATTGGATAACTGAAGT
The DNA here is from genome assembly GCF_037893015.1 of Macrotis lagotis. Classification (NCBI taxonomy): domain Eukaryota; kingdom Metazoa; phylum Chordata; class Mammalia; order Peramelemorphia; family Peramelidae; genus Macrotis; species Macrotis lagotis. The sequence continues at coordinate 37,458,476 of NC_133659.1, read as the reverse complement.
ACTCCAATGATCATAACCATATCTTTCTTCCATGCCAAGTTTATAATTTAAATCAGCATTCATCCTGCAATTAGTTTTCCCAGGTGGCCTGTAGTATACCCTTATCAGGATATCACTTCTACTTTTTCCTCCTTTAGTGGTCCCCCCTAATACTTTGCCTTTCAGGTTGGCAAATTTTCACATAGCATGATGCTTTTTAAATATTTAATGCTATCCTCTTTCTTTCTATTTTGCTACTCCAGAATAAAATATATATCTTCCAGTTATCACTTCTAACCAAAAATTGCATCCCATCTCAGTAGTAACTACAAGATCATATTTACCACCTTAAATTAGGAGCTCCAGATCGCATTCCTTATTATGTATAACCTAGATATTGGTGGATAAATATTTGGTCCCATGAGTATCATCTCTTCCACCTTTCCCTGTAATTTTCTCTGAAATACGAACCCCTTCAATGACTACTATTTTAGCTCAGATCTTCATTAACTCCAACTATTGTTTCAAGGCTCCGTATGGAAGCAAAATTTGTTCCCATGGGATTTACCTAAGTAGTCCTTAGGTTTGATGTAGCTAAAGAGGCTCTTCAGCACATTCTGAATATGAAGCCAGAAAGAGAACCAACTTTCTAATTATTCATATTAGCTCATAGATAGAGTGCTGGACCTGAAGACAGGAAATCTGAGCTCAGATTCTATCTCTGATATTGAGTAGTTGGACAAGATCTTTAACTTCTGTTTTCCTTAATTTTCTCATTGTAAAGTAAAGATGATGATAAGATTTCCCTTTCAAGGATGTTGGGAGGATAAAATGAAATAATGTTTGTAAAGTATTTGCAAAAACACTTTCATCTATGTAAAGTATGTTACAAATCTGAAAGTGCTGTGTAAATATTAGTTGTTAGCATCACCATCACCATCATCATTAAGCCATATCTCTGTCTCATAGAAGGATGTCCCCACCACCATCTCAAATTTCTTCTTTTTCAGGTCAGGAACTTTGTGTAATCCATGATTCCCACTTCATAAAGCCACAACCACAGTTCAGACCCTTGCCATCTCTTGCCTCAGTTACTGCCTTCTAAACCATCTTCCAATCTCATTCTGTTCTGTCCCAATCTATTCTCTGCTCAGGTCCTTATGTATAGGTCTGACCAGTTCACCCTGTTCCTCAGTGAGCTCCGTTGGCTTTCTATTATTGCCCTGAAGACCAAATACAAAGTTAGCATTTAAAATTCTTCATAACCTGCCCCCTACTTTTCCAAACTTCTTAAACCTTATTCCCTCTAAGATTAAAATAATAATATCTAACTCCTTGAGCTTTGCAGAAGGCGTAGCTTTGTATCCTCAGAATAACCTTGCGAGACAAGAGTTATTATTATGCTCCATTTTGCAAATGAGGAAACTTAAGTCTGGAGAATAAGGAACTTGTCCAGGGTCACAGCTAGAAAGTATCTCAAGGGGGACTTGAACTCAGGTTTTCCTGACTTCAGCTTCAACAATCATACTGCTTTGCCAATGATACTTCCTACTCCCAGTTCTTCAAATATCACATGCCTTGATATTGGCTGGTCCCTGGGTCCTGGAACATATTGCTCCCTTGTCTCATCTTTTGTCTTCCCTGATCTTATAAGCCTTGTCAAACTGCTGCAGAAGATCATTCCCAATCCTTCCCTTTTCAGGTATCTTCCATCTAATCTGCACAGACTTTGTGTGTACCCAGTTATTTACATATCTCTTCCTCCATTAGAATGGAAGTTCACTGAAGGTTTAGTTTGTTTTTCCTTTCTTTTTATAATTTCAGGACTTAGTACAGTGTCTGTTAAGACCTTAAAAATACTTTTGAACCAACTGACCCACTTGCAGTTCACCAAAAGAAATCACTTCCTTGTCAGGAAGACCCTTATCCACCCATTTTAAGAGCTTCTCTCTAATCCATTTGTCCTCCCAGTAAACTTCAGAATCCTCATTTTCTTGACTGATCTTTGTGCCTTTAGAATTTATGCTCATCTTTCTTTAAGGGTGAGGGTTTGGGAGGAATTTATTGATTGGATTTATTGATTTACTGATTGACTGGAGAGCAGAGAAGTGTTCTTTCATTTCTTTTTACCATTTCTAGCCAAAAGAAGTCCAGCTTCCACTCAATGCCGTCATGCCTACTTTCAGCAGGAGCACATAGAACAAACCCTGAATTTCCTAAAACACTTCCCTCCCCGCTTCATACCTGCTTGAAATGATGATGGTCTGTTAATAGTGACTCTTCCTAGTCATGTATATTTTCACCTGTCAAATAGTCATCTAACCTTTAAGTTCTCCAAGCCCAATCTCAAACACCCCCAGAGCTTAGAGAATACTTCATCCTTCTACTTCCTTTTCTAATGTTCTCTGAGTGAATATTACAGGGATAGAGTGGCAGTGAAATGTTCTAAAATAGCATCTAATAATGCTAGCAATGTGAACCATAGCAAATATCTTTTCTCTCCCAAAAATACCAAGTTCACTCACCACTTCCGGTTTTCCTCTCCACTTCTTACCTTTTTTTTTCCCTTATCCACTATGGAAGACCAAAAAGGAGAAGGAAAAGAAGAGCTCATTTGGGGTGTATAGTTCCTGTCTCATCCGAAGACACAGGTTCCAGCTATGTTCATGATTATCTGACCGACGGGCCAAACGGGACCTCCTCCAACGCAGATCAGCCCTTCTCTAGTTGGATAAACTTGGAAACTTCTGTCTAGATGGATTAAAGTGGATAACTTTAACTTTAATTTCAACTCTTTGCCTTCCCTTTAGAGAGAAGAAAATTAGCGTACTTTTGTTTCAGAAGTGGAGGAATGTTCTGTATCTTTCTTCACCGTATCATGTCATCAAGCTATAAATAGATGTTAATTAGCAAGGTTATTTCTAACTTACATTGTTAAAAGAGAAAACAGTAATGAAGTGCATAAAGAGTAACAAATTACCCAAGCCAAACCTTAGTTGAAGAGCTCTATTTCATAGACAGCGGATCTACTAAATAGTCTTTTTTTTTCCTTCAAAATCATATATTCATTATCCAAATTTTCTATCCTCAATGTGATAATATAGTGTGATGCGGCATGCCCCAACAGGACCTAAATTGACTTTTGGAGCCTAGATGCTACACAGACCATGCTGATCGGAGAGCAAATATCTCACTCTATTAACTGTTGTCTCTGAACCAACAGATTATATGGTTCACTAACTAGCTGAATAACTCTTAGACAGTTTGTTCATGTCTATTTACACATATTCCACCGAAATATATTAGCAACCAGAGAATAGTTGTAAAAAAATTATATATATATATATATATATATGATATATGTATATGACTGTCTAAATCTGAATGTGTATATGTGTGTGTGTTCTGCAGACAGAATATTTTCCATGACAAAAATAGAGAGAGAAAGATATCATAGATGCACATTTCCATGTAGGTATGGAAATGAAATGTGAATTTCATATACCTACCTGGACAGGAGTCAAGAACTAAGATTCATATAAAGTCCTGGAATCTCCTGTGTCTTCTCTAAGGATGTTTCTATTCTTTCTTCTTTTACTGGCTTCATTTAAGATTTGAAGGGAATCCTAAGAACATTTACTAGCTACTTGGATTTTTCAAAACTAGCAAGACACCATGTAATCCCCACAATAAATATTCCCTGGTTTGCATTTTCATTTAAGTCATGAAAGGAATATATCAGCAAACTAAAGCCAACTTTTAAACCCACTTTCAGATCCACTTTTGTCATCTACAAAATGAAAATAACGATAGACATCTACTTCACAGGGTTTTGGAGGGGATTAATTGAGAAATGAAGCAGGATAGCCCAACTGATTCCACGTCTATAATCCCTACTACTGAAGAAGCTGAGGTTGGCGGATTGCTATGGCTCAGGAATTTTGAATTGTAGTGGGGTTAAAAATGTTTATGTCCACTACCATCATTAGAGTGAGTCCCCAGGAGAAGGAGTTATCTAAAGGAGAGGTGAAATGGTCCAGGTGGCAGATAGAACATGTCAAATGGCCAAATGCATATTTAATCTGTGCTAGATAGAGAAAAATTTCAAAAGCAAAAGTGCTGTCTATGAGCTAGAGTTAGCCATTGCTATGGGGAACAACTATGGCAGAAAGGTGTTGGGAAGGTGAAGTATGTCGTACTCACAAGAACTTATATTCTCATGTGGAGCTTTCAAATGGAAGGGAATTGAGGGGAAACTAAAGACTGGGAGTTGGCAAGATATTAGGTAGAAAAACACTCAAGATCTAACAAGACAAGAGAAGGGAAAAATCAAGAGCTCTTTATCAAACTCAACAACCTTACAGCAGAGTTCACCTCTTAATATAAACTTAGAATTTAGTATGATTCCTGGTTTTGATGCTTTTCCAACTACTCTCTGGTCATTCAATTCCAGGGCCCATATGGCTGGGATGCATGACAGTTCTGCACTACACAGGAGAAACCCCTTGGGTTAGAAGATAAAGAGCTGTCCTTGGGGCTAGGAAAAAAGAATCCAGTCCTGCCTCTGACACATCATGGTTGTGTGACCCTAGGCAAGTTATTTACTCACTCTCTTGGAAAGTCTTCAAGACTATAACTTACAAAGATACAAACCAGTACTAGTGGAAGCAATTTTTCATCTGGGAATTTGAAATAACAATGCAATTGCAGATCCAGCCCTTACCTCTCATAGAATCATAAATTTAGAGCTAAAAATTGAATAATAAAGTTCAATTCTCTCATTCCAGAGATGAGAAACTGAGGCATAGAAAGTTATATAATTTACTAGGGACACATGCTAGTAAGTGTCTAAGGCAGGAATCAAGCCCAGGTCTTCCTGACTTTAAGTCCAATGTTCTCTCCACTATATCATCCATGGGGCAGTTAGGTGGTGCCTTGGTGTCAGGAGGGCAGGTATTCAAATCTACCCTTAGACAACTGACACTAGCTTTGTGACTTGGGACAAGTCACTTAACTCTGATTTTCTCTACTTCAGGAAATAGATTCACATGACACTAGAGGAGGAAAGTGAGCCTGGTGACTTAGCACAGCACCCACTCACCCAAATCCTAATTCGTGTACTTTTCATGACATCACCTGTGACGTCATGGTCTTTTTTGAGAATGAAAGTAAAAAAAAATCATCATCTTTACCACGCATCCATCAAATTAGCTCCCCAAACCAAGAAGCTTCCCATCATCATAACAGTATCTGCTAAGTCCTTACTTGGACCTGTAGTCCATATGCCATGCAAATCCCAGTTGTAATGGAACTGGCAGCCAGACTGGGCAACTTCTAAACATGGAATAGACCTTCAGATCCAAAATGCTATAATTTAACAGGATTTAGACTATCAGTGAACAAGGACCAGCAGAAAGTCATTTGGCATAATAATATATATGATTTCAAGCCTAGTCTGTTACTTTTTGGGAGGGAGGGGGTTGCAAGGCAGTAGGGATAAGAGACTTGCCCAAAGTCACTCAAATAGATAATTATTTAGTGTCTGAGACTGGATTTGAACTCAGGAACTCCTGACTCTAGGGCTGGTGCTCTATCCACTTCTTTAGAAGAAACTAGTAGTTCTTAAAAGGTTCCTTCCCAGATTGTTAGGTTTCCTGAGTTTTTGTTTGTTTATTTTTGTTTTTGTTTGCAGCAGATTTTTTCACTTTCACTTGGATTTCATGTACATTATTTTTGATGCTGTTCTCAGTAGCCATGAGAACAACTCATGCAATCTCTGAGAAAGAGATTCCAGCAGCTAAGGCAGCAACAAGGGCTTAATGTCATTACTTGGAAAGGATCCACCACCTCATTGTAGTGCAATTGGTCTATGAGAGCTTAGAAAAGAGCCTCCAATTCAGCAGACCAACAAATAATATGTTTGACTTTGCCTTTTTCAACCAGATCAATTTATATTCTAAACCACTGCAAATCAGAAAGCAGATTCCTGTTCTCAGAAAGACTAATGTATTGCCTCTCACTTCACCCACTTCCTAGCCACCTTCACAAGAGTTAAAATGGTCTAAGATTTTCATAGCTACCCAAAACTTCCCACAACCAGGACTCAATGAATTGATTCAGTGACAGGCTAGAAGAAATAATGGAGGAAATGGTTTCAGAAAAACCTCTTAAACCTTATATGAATTGATGCAAAGTGAAGTGAGCAGGACAATCTGCATGAGAATATTTTACACATAACCAATTTTGAAGACTTAGTAACTTTGATCAATACAATAATGTATCACAACTCTAAAGGACTGGTGATGTAAAGTGCTATCTGGCTCCAGATGAGAACTGATGGTCTCAGAGTGTAGATTAAAACACATCTTTCTTTTCTTTACTCATTTTCCTAGATTTTTGGAGGTAGGAGGGAAATGACTAATACAGAAATATGTTTTGTATGACTTGTGTATAAAGGATATTTCATTTCTGAAGGAAAGGACAAAACTTGGAACAAAAAAAGTAAAAATTAGATAAAATTTTAAAATTAAATAAAAATACTGTTCTGAGAAGATGGTCATTGGTTTAGACATACTAGTGAAAGTGCCCATGACACCGAAAAAGTTTAAGAACCCCTCATTTGGCATGGAGAGGCAATAAAAGTTTGGAAGCATATCACTTACTTTTCCATTTCTTTTTTTTTTTAGTTTTTTTACAAGGCAGTGGGGTTAAGTGACTTGCCCAAGGTCACACAGCTAGGTAATTATTATGTGTCTGAGACTGGATTTGAACTCAGGTTCTCTTGACTCCAAGGTTGATGCTCTCTATCCACTGTGCCACCTAGCCTCCCCTACTTTCCCATTTCTGCAAAACTTTTATAAAAATAATCTACACAGAATATTGAGGAAGGAGCAGGAAGGCTTTTGTAATCTGCCTTTTCATAGCAGCACACTGAATGAAAGATTTTGAGAATACAAGATTCTACTCTGTTCATTTTTTTATTGATGATAAAAAAAAGACATTTGATGCAGTAGAATAAAATGCTGCCTTGAAAAAATTCTCTCCAATAAAGTGATTCTCAGGTTTATATCAAAATCACAAGCAATTCCTTGAAGGATATAATAGAGGACTTTGATTACTCTATGATTATTAACATAAGGTGTGAAATAAAGAGATATATTTGACAGCAATATTAGCCAATGTCATTGAGAGCATCCAGTGCAGAAGTAATTTCTTATGGATAGGTCCCCCACAAATTTCTGTTTGTGCATGGTATTCTTCCTTTGCATCATACCCCCCAAATAGTGCAAAGTCACTTAAATTAAGTCTGGAATTACTCAAAAGTGTTTGGCAGTTATCTACATTAGAAAAATCAAGTGGATAAAGAATACCTATTGTCCAGACACTGGATAAACAACCCATAGAGTTGATACACAAAATCCTAGAGAAACCCTGCAAAGAGTTAATAAATTTGGATCCAGAATTAAAGAGAAAATATAGCTTACTTGCCTACCTTTCAATAAGTGAAACTTAGACAGGAAATTCATGAGAAGATATGTATAATGTTCACATTAAATAAAAAGGTTGTATGAATTTTAGCCTACATCATTAGAGTCCCCCACATCAGTAAGATGACAGAGCCATAAAGTATCAGAAGACCCTAGATGGCACAATTGACAGAATCCTAGGTTTGGAATCAGGAAAAACTAAATTCGAATCCTGGCCTAATCAACTGCTATCTGTATTATCTAGTTAAGTTGTATAAACTCTCCCACCTTCAATTTTCTTACAAGGAAAAATAATGGCATCTATGTCACAGGTTTGTCATGAAAACTATAAACCATTGTATACATATTAACCATTATTAATGATTACACAACATAAGAGAATATTATGTTGAATATTTTGCAAACTTTAAATGATAGTTATTCCTATTATCATCATCATCATCCCCTTCCATCTTTCAGCAGCTTGAAGAAAGTATCCATGTTCTCTGGAAACTTTTTATCATACTATTCAAACATGTCGGATTCCTTTAATCCATCTTTCTTGGATGGATCTTTGAGGATCTTTACCATTTTCTTTTCATTTATCCTCTTGTGTTCTCCAACCAACATTGTCTCAATAACAGGACCTTCTACTTTAGATATGGTCTGAGAAGAATAAGGCACATTAGGAATATCACCTCCATAGTAAATCAGTAAATAAACATTTATTAAGCACAGATTATCTGCCAGGCATTGCAATAAATCAAGTAAAACATTGCTTTTCTGGCTACCATATCACATTTCAATTCAAATTGAATTGAATTCATTCTTATTGATACTCCATGTATTTTGGGGGGGGGGGGTTGGTTTTTGCAAGGCAATGGGGTTAAGTGACTTGTCCAAGGTCACACAACTAGGTAATTTTTAAGTGACTGAGGCCAAATTTGAATTCAGGTCCTCCTGACCCCAGAGTCAGTGCTCTATCCACTGCACCACCTAGCTGCTCCAACCATGAACTTCTAAGTGGTAAAAGTCATTCCATCACCTTTCCTCTTTCACTACATTTCTTTTCTTCATCTATCCACAGGAAATGATAACTGACTTCTACAAGTTTCTTAGCCAAAATGTCATAACCCTTAGCAACACTTGCCAGATTCCTTCTGTCAGCATCATCACTTGTGCTCATATGAATAACTGAAAGTAGACAGCAATCATTAGATTTGACAAGCTTTGGAATGGTCGCAGTATCATGCAGTTCAGGATAACACAAAACTTCCCTACTGTCATTGTCAGTTTCTTTGGAAAGAATACCCCTAGATTCACCTTATTTTTCTAACTCTTTGTCATTTTTCCTACTTGGTATATCAGTCAGCTGAGACCTAGGCTCATCCATATCAGAGCAAGTTTGCCACACAAGGACCATGACTTTTGAAAAGAGAAAGGCTTTTGCCAATACACATCTGATTGCCTTCCTGTCTCTAATGTCACAACTGTAGATAAAGGTACGAACAAATATTTCACATAAATACAAAATAGACATATTAAATAAGAATATCATTTAGTTTATCAATATCTTAAATATATGTGTTATATAATTATATATGAGTGTATGTATATATATTTACATGATACATAATATGTATGGCAAAAACATGTTTTACATGTATTAATTATACATATGCAAAATACACATTAAATATAATATATTTAATTTAAAATTAAATATGTAAATATAATATTAAAAATATTTTCATGAGGAAGCATTGGCAGCAAAAGGAATCAGGAAAGGCTTCATGGAGAAGATGCAGAAATTCTAAGGGGCAGAGATGAGGAGGAAACACATTTCAGTTTTGATGGATGAGCCATGTAAAGGCACAGAGATAGAAGATGAAGAATTGCATGTAAGGGAACCCATGAAGAATTGAAGTCATCGAGGGAAGTAATGGATAGTAAAGTTGGAAAAGCAGGTTGTAGCCAAATTGGAAAGGTTTAGATGCCAGTGTACGTGGTCATGGAGGTAATGGGGAACCACTGAATTTTATTGCCCAGGATCTGAGCAGCAAGCAGGAGAGGTGGTATATTCCCACACAAGCTGGGAATGCTCGAGGCCCAGTTTCACTTAGTTCAGAGAGGTTCATTACCAGCTTGATCACAAAAGGATTATTGTTTGGTTTTGTCCACACCAAATGCCAAAGACCACCTATCAAACCTTGGAAGATCTGTAATTAATGTCAGTAGAGAACATGGGCACCGATTAAATCACAATTCTTTGAAGTATAAATGTTTGATTTGTATATTTCATATCCTCCCCAAATTATACCCAGAGCCAGGGTCCTCACCCATGAGTGAGGAACTTCCCAAGAAATAATGAGATTACATTCCATAGTGGATTCTCTTTTACCCCACTGTCCAATATTTTGTAATCTTATTTTTTGAGACTTGCCCTTTGCCTATTTCCCCCCAGACTGGAAGTACAGCAACCACCTATGAATCTGATCTCACTTCTTATCAATATAGATGTAACTTCCCGTTTGATCAATGTCATACTCCTTAGGCAGCCTGGTGCTTCCCCACTCCACTCTCATGGGTTCTTCATATTGATGCCAAACTCTATGTGTATACCAATCATCTATAGCCTTATGCCAGCTCAGAACTCCTTGAATCAGCCTTAGCCTCCCAGTAGTAGGGAAATTTCACTATGTCCAATGAAATCTGAATGTTTAATCCTTCAGATGCATACAGCAATGATTGTCTTGAAGCTTCCTGGTCATTTGCTTCAGAATTGCCTAAACAAATTTTCAAAAACATCATGTTTGCATTCAAGGCCCTGTGATGTAAATAGACCTTAAGGATCTCACTGAATTCCAGTCTCTGTAAATGTCTTTAGGCCATCAACTCAGATATAGTAATACATTTTTAAATAAGAATAGTTAATGTTTCCACACAGTCTCAAGTATATACCAATTGTACCATCTAGACTTAATTAAATCAACCTTATATATTAGAACAAAGATTCATTAGGCTTCCTTTCTATTGTTTTATAGTCCACATAATGAAAACTACTGGATCTTTCCCACTAAGGGGCACCAGCAACTCCAGGCTCATGAAAACAAAATTCAGTTCTAGGGGGAACCTAGCCTCTAACAAGAACTATCGGGGTTTTTTCTTGTTGCCTCTGGCTCTTTACAATCCACCCTGGAGTCCCAGGGAAAATCACTTAAAACTTAAGTGTGGTTCATGTCTAGGATCTCCCCAGATGGGATCCACAGAGTCCCTTCTAGAAGGTAAATCAGTATATGGCAGCTATTTAATCCTTTCCCCACAAAGGAAATCCTTAAAACACAAAAGACTCATGGACAAAGGCTTATATGATACAATAATACATAACTCTTTTCATACTCTTTAGGGAAAGGTTGGTACTTAAAGCTTGAAAATATGACATATGTGATAATGGTGAACTGATATTTTCAGCTTTGCCTCTGCTCTCCATTTTCTGAGTACCTCTCTCAAGGTCTGTGTTCAGAAATGACTTAGATATGGCTTGCTCTGATCATCTATTCTTAGAATAGGTTGTAGAAAACTGGTCTTGCTTTCAAGTCATCACCAACTGAGAGAACTCAAGAATTTACAGACTCCCAAGAGAAGGATCACGTTCAAAACCTTCACTCTCATGAAAGCAGCTTGGTCATCTGACCTCAGAGAAGCAAAGCCAAAGTTATCAAGACCTAGGGAGTCAATCCAATGTGTTCATTGATTATGGGAGCAGCCACCAGTCTAACGCAAAAGAGTGAACGACCACCAATACATTTAATGCCTATGTAAGTAGCCACCATAGCTTTGAGGTGTTGGAAGGGAATGGTGAAGGGGGAGTAAGAGTGATTCAAATCCCATCATGAACATTTAACAACTCATGTGACCTTAAGTTATTTTAGCCCCCTGGACCTCAATTTCCTTACCTGTAAAATGAGTGTTAGGCTAAATCACCTTTATAGGAGCTATCTAAGCCTCCAAAAAGGGCCAATTTACCACCTCTCAAGACATCACATTCCACTATTAGACAGCTCGAAGTATAAATAAAAAATTTTCCCTTGATGTCAAGACTCGTATTTCATCTTTTAAACTCCTCTGTATTGTCTCAATTCTTTCCATTGAGGCAAAGCAGAACACATTTTCTCCCATGGAATCACCTTCTCTTCTACATGATGATTTTGGAGGTAGCTATTATGTTCCCTCTAAACTTCTAAGTCCCCACTTCCTTTATCTGTCCCTAGTATGGTCACAAGGCCTGATTAAATTCCTCTGGGTACTTTTCAATTGATTTTCATTAAATTGTCTTTGAATGTGGAAGCCAAGTGAATACAGTTTTATAATTAATAACCCAGTTTTGCGGTCCAATGGAAAGGTAATTGATTTTAGAATCAGAAAACTCAGTTTCTCCTTCAGGTCCTTCTCCTTACCATCACTGTGATCTACCCAGATCACTTCCTTCTTTGGACCTCAGTTTCTTCTTTCATAACATGTGGGAATTGGAGGAACTGCCCTCTCAGAACCTTTTCAGCTCTAAATATAAGATTTTCTGAAGACAGATAACTAAATTAAATAACCACATATCTACCCCCCGTGTGACTAATTTGCTTGTACAGGTCTTGCATGTTGTCTCTCCTACTAGAAAAGAAGCAAATTGGGGACAGATACCATGCCTTTGCCTTTCTCTGTATCCCCCACCACTTGTCCCTACCATAACAAATACCTCATCAGGATTTGCTGATGAATTAATACCTACTATTAAGTACCTACTATTAAAAATTGTTATGTCACTATTAATCAGCAGAGGCAGGCTATTGAACAGAATTCCTTGGGCATTTCAAATTGACAATGACAAAAATCCCTGAGACTCCTTGAAAGGCCTACAGTCATCACCCTTTGCGATCTGGTTATTTGCTTATGAACAACTTTGAAAAGTGGAGACTGGGACTAATTACTTTTTCCCTCTTCTGCAAATCTGCAATCAGGGAGGGACATTTTCTTGAGCTTGACTTGGTTGCTACAGCAACCAGACTTTAAGTATTTTAAAGCATCTCCTTTCAAGCATTTTAAATAAAAATAAGAGATATCTGATCATGCCAACTGCAATGTGAACTAAACTCGCTATTTAGATATTGGTTAGGGGCGGCTGGGTGGTGTAGTGGATACAACACCAGCCCTGGAGTCAGGAGTACCTGAGTTCAAATCCGGCCTCAGACACTTAGCTGTGTGGCCTTGGGCAAGCCACTTAACCCCACTGTCTTGAAAAAAAAAGATATTGGTTGCAATATCAGTATGTAAGCAAATGAATAGAGCAAAAAGACAGAAAAAAATTGTGGCAAACTCTTGGACTATGCCATCTTCAACTCAATGTCATTTTTCTAGGACATGAAATCACAGAAAGCAGAAAAACACTGGATGAGAAAATTTCTACATCTCCCAGGTCAGTTGTTTCTATTTTCTAAATTTCTAAATTCTAAATTCTCATGAACAGATCAAATGCATTTTCTGATTTGTTTTGTTTTTAATTAACTTCTGATCAGTAAATAGTCAGATTTGAGTACTCTCGTTGATTTTCAGGAAAATGTTAATATCTTGAAAATATATGCATCATCTTCCTTGATCTTGCCTCTAACCCCAAGAGTTAGGTACTATCATTATCCCCACTTTGCAGATGAAGCTGAAGTTCAGAGAAGTTAATCTACTTGTCCATGGTCACATAGTCAGTGATGGAGGTGGAATTTAGTTTTCCTCACTGCAAGTCCAGTACTCTAGTTATTATGCCATGCAGGCTTTTCAAAGATATCCATAATCCCAACTCCTTCTTAAGAACTCCAATAACAACCACTTCTATTTGTTGTGTGCATTTTCTTTAAAGATATGCAGCAACCATAGTCTTTACAAACAGCTGTGGCCTCCATTAAAAGAAGTTAGCAAAATTTCTGACAAATTATTCAAACATCTATCATACACTTATTATATGACTAGCCTATAGTTTCAGGACTATTAGAGCTACTGAAAAATATATTCAAGAAGCCAATAAACTTATTGGGAAGACAAGATAAACATAATCAGAAAATTAAGCACCAATGATATGCAAAGCCCACCATGATAGCTTTTGAAAGTTCCCTTCATCTTGGGTTATTACAAAGAAAAAATATATCTGTTAAAGTGAAGAAGAATAAAAAGAAAAGAAGTCACTCCATTCATTTGTGAATTATAGCCCTAAATCTTTGTGGGATCTGGGGCTCTCTGGATTCATTATAATGGTTCATATTTGTGTATCCACCTTTCCAATGAGCTTTATCCTCATTATTTCATTTGATCCTCAAGACAAACTCATCAGTTTAGGGCTCAAGATTATTCTTATTTTGTAAATAGGGACACCAAGCTCTGTGAAGATGAATTGCCTAGCATTGCACGGTCGAGAAGGCAAAGGACAGAGTCAAGATGGTGGAGAGAAGTCAAAAAGATACCCAAGCATCTAAAAGAATTATGGAGGGACAGAATCCAGAAATAGATGGAGTGAAACAATTTTCCAGTCCAACTTAACTTAAAAGGACTTCATAAAAGGTCTGTCTCAGTTTGGTAAAGGGAAGCACAGTCCAGTGCAGGAGGTGTTCAGACAAGCCAGTGGAAGATGCTTAGCTCAGACTGGCAACCAACATCCCACCCAAGATCCTGGCTCAGCAGAAGCCTCCAGCCCCTGCACAGCAAGCAAAGTACCAGGTCTGGACCACAGGGTGCAACAAGTGCAACTAGGTCAGACAACCCTAAAATAGTGGTCAAGTAGCCAGGTCCAGAGGTCCCACTTCAGATAGTCAGTAACCAGGTCCTTAGCCCCAAGGCAAGAAGCTTGGAGCAGTGACTTCTATACACCAGCAGCAGAGCTCAACTTTAAAAAATTAGAAACAAAAAAATAAAGAAATTCCAGATCATAGAAAGCTACTATGGTGACAGGGAAGATCAAAGATAAACAAAGATAAACTCTGAAGAGGACATCAATGTCAAAATGCTTACATGCACAGCCTCAAAGGTGAATATTAATTGGTCTCAAGTTCAAAAAGTCCTCTTGGAAGAGCTCAAAGAGGATTTAAAAATCAATAAAAGAGGTAGAAGAAAAATAGGAAAAGAAATGGGAGTTATGTAAAAGAATTATGAAAAAAGAAGCACAAAAACTAAATGAAAACAATTCCTTTAAAAGTAGAATTGATGAAATGGAAAAGGAGATACAAAAGCTAACTGAAGAAAATTCCTTAAAAATTATAATTGGACAAGGGGAAGCTAATATTTCAATGAGACATCAAGAATTAAATAAAATCAAGAGTATAAAATAGAAAAAAATGTAAAAACCTCATTGGGAAAACAACTGAATTGGAAAATAGATTCCAGAGAGACCCTTTAAGAATTATTGAACTTTCTGAAAAGCATGATCAAAAATAAAATTTACTTGGACAACCTTTTAAAGAAAAAATGCCCTGATAATCTAGATCAAGAGAATAAAATAGTCATTGAAATAATCCACTGATCACCTTCTTGAAAAGCAATCCCCCAAAAGAATACTCCAGAATATTGTAGCCAAATTCCAGAACAATCAAGCCTAGGAGAAAACACTGTGAGTAGCCAAAAGAAATAATTCAAATATCAAGGAGCCACAGTCAAGATTACATAGGACTTAGCAGCTTCTATATTGAAACATCAGAGGGTTTGGAAGTTGAGATTCTAAAAAGCAAAAGACCTTATATTACGAACAAGAATAAACAACCCAGCAAAATTGAGCTAAATCTTTCAGGGGAAAAGATCAACACTCAATGAAATAGACAATCCATTCCTATTAAAAAAGTATTAGAGAGCATAAGAATAAGTGGAACTTTCCTTAAAATGATAAGTAGTATGTGTCTAAAATCAGCAGCCAGCATTATGTGTAATGAGGTTGAGCTAGAAACCTCAATTAGCTTGGGGTGAAATAAGGATGTTCATTATCACCACTATTATTAAATATTGTACTAGAAAATTTAAGTTTAGCAGTAAGAGAAGAAAATGAAAGGAATAAGACTATTCAAGGGGGAACAAAAACTATCATTCTTTGAAGATGATATGATGAGAATCTCAACTAAAAACTACTTGAAATAATTAAAATTAAATTTAAATTTAAAAATAATTACCAACTTTAACAAGGATATTGTTGAGTCCGGGGGAGGGAACTCAGGCCGACATCAATATGATGCATAAGCTGGTTAGTTTATTGATCACAGGATACATACTTTTATAAACTACATTTATGTAACCAATTACATAAGCATTTTAGCAAGCATTTTTTTCACATGCATACCTTGTATATGTCTTAGGTGATTGTTTTGAGAACCAAACAGTGATTTGATAAACAAAGTGCAGAAGGTAATTATCTCAGAATGCGCTATCTATCTGAGCCTGGGAATACATCTTGTTAGCTCAGACATGCAGCTACTCCCTTATCTAAGCTCTGAAGTACATCTTGCTCCTTAAAGCACATAACTATTTCTGTGTTAACCCTTCATAGCTCTTAGCCTGGAATACATATGATACAACAGGATATAAAATAAACCCAAATAAATGATTGGCTTTGGCATATACATATATATATATATATATATATATATATATATATATATATATATATATATATATATGTTACCAACAAAGCTCAACAAGAAGAGATAGAAAGAGAAATTCCATTTAAAATAACTTTAGACAATATAAAATATTTGGGAGTAATAGGCATTTATTAAGTACTTAGTGTGTGCTGAGTGATGTTTGTCCTTCATTCTCAAAGAATACCATGACATCAGGGAGGTGATGCCATGACATGTATATGGATTGGATTTGAGTAAGTGGGTGCTGTGCCAAATCAACAGTTTCACTTTCTCCTCTAGAGCCATCTGGATCCAGTGAGCAGATATAAATCTGGACTGCTGGAGATGGTCCTAGATGAAAGGCAATCAGGGTTAACTGACTTGCCTAAGGTCTCACAGTAGGAAATGTCAAATATCTGAGGCTAAATTTGAACATAGGTCTTCCTAACTTCAGGGTTTATGCTCTATTCACTATGTGATAAGCACTAGAGAAGTAAAAATAAGTAAAATGAAGAACATTATTATTGGTCATTATTATATAAATTTCATCATGATATGACACTAAACAGAATTAGCACAACCTTTTACTTGATCCCACCATGAAAAAAAAACTATTTCAACTAACCATTCCCTTTGCTCTTCCTCCCAGGTGTGACTCTCTCCAGCCACTCCCTTACTCCACTCCCAGGTGGTGGTGGCACAGTGGCTAGATCCTTGCCTTAGATTCAGGAGGACAGGAGTTTGAATCTGACCTCAGACACTTGATGTTTACTAGCTGTGTGACTCTGGGCAAGTCACTTAACCCTAATTGTCTCACATCCAGGACTGTCTCCAGTCAGCTTGATTCATATCTGGTCACTGAAACCAGATGACTGGAGGAGAAAATGAAACTAGTAACTTGACACAGCATCCCCCACTCAAATTTCATTTATATGCTTGTCATGGTTATCACCTGTATGTTGTCATGGTCTTCTCCAAGAACAAAGGACAAACATCATCGTCATCCAGCCTTGGGAGACAACAGGGAGTGAAACATTAATGGTTCAGCCTCCAAGGCTATTCAGTTAATATCTTTTTACCTTAACCAAATTGCAAAATCAATCATTGCCTAGAGCAAGGATTCTTAAGTGTCATGGGCCCCTTTGGTAGCCTAATAAAGTCCATGTATTATTTCTTAGATTTAAAAAAAATAATTTAGGAAAAATAGGTTTCAATTAGACTTTGGTGAAAATTATTTTTTCCCATCCAAGTTCATACATCCCCTAAAATCTATTCATTGATCCCTTGGGAGATCATAGATCTCAGATTAGAAACTTTTAGCCTAGAGTTTCAAGAATAAGTTCTCTCTCCTTTGAGAAAATATAAGGGAAAAATCAATAATTCTGCTTCTATAGTTCTGAGTCCCCAGTCAGAAAACTACTCTAGCAAAATATCCCAGAGATATAATATCTCTTTCTCTCCCTATCTCATTATTATTTCCCATTCTTTCTCTATTTCTCTCCCCATCTCCTATTAAGTTTTTCTGCTAGATTTGTGCAATAATATGCATAGACTAGCAATACAAATGACTAAGTACATATATAATAATAACTAACTGAAAAGATAAGTAAGCATAAAAGTCAAGTTTTAAAAAAAAGAAAAGGCTAATTTTTGGAAAGAGACATTATACTCTTAAGAGAGGGAATGGAGTAAGGCAAACAGGAATGAATTAACCAACCCCAATCTCAGTAGACTGATGTTCTAGAAAGGAAGCATCTGATTCATCTCCCTCTGCCTGCTTTGATCACACAATACTATTGCAGGAATCTTTCCATCTATGTCTTGTGACAATGGATCTCTCCACAGTTCCTCAACTCCTCTTTTTCCAATTCTGACTGCTGCTGTACATCCACTCTCCCAACCATGCACTTGCCTTAGTATAGTCTCCTTCCCATAATGCCATTTTCTCAATCCCTTGAAGTAAAAGAGACTAACTTTTCAGAATCTGATCTCTATCAGTCATAGGGTCAAGAGAACACAACATAATGATGATTTTTTTGGTCATGGTATCCCAGAAAACAGAAAAATATGTAATCATCCTTAGTCCTATTTTGTTTCTGTAGTGATGGTGGTACATTTGTGTGTGTGTGTGTATGCATATATACATTCCTTTATTTCATGAATATCTTGAGAAAAATGGCAATAGACAGTAAGCAGAACTAGCTTCACAAAATATAATAATAAAACAAGATTAATTCATTTTGGACAAGGAACCAAACAACCTAAAGAATATCATCATTTTTTAGTGTTAAATATTAACTTAGATGTTGGTGTTCTAAATGTGAAGCCCTTGTCCAGTAACCAATTAGGAGATTTTATAGGAAGAACTGAATTTTTTTATTCTAATTATAAATTGCCAAAAGGTGTGGGGAAGGTAACAATAGGAAGTTACAGTTAAGTTGAAGACTGGCTCACAGATTCACCTTGGAGAAACAAAAAAAAAAAATGAATTGTATGATCTAATATTATTTTCCTTATACATTAAAGTCAATAAGAAACACCATTTTGTGGAATCCTTTATTAAAATGCTCACAGTAAGCATTTACAAGAATGTCATATAAAATAATTGTGCCTTAAATACCCATATTTGTTGCAGAATATGAGAATGTAGCGAAGTTTTGTGAACAACTTGATAAAAAAAACTCTTCAGATGGCATCAATTTGTATTAGTTTCTTATAATCTTCAATGCAAAGGTGATCATAATGGAGGATGTTAAAAATATGTTGGCAGATATGTTTTATCAGTAAGAAACAAGAGAGGTCAAATTCTTGTAAACTACATGAAAGTCATATTATATAAATAGATGTACATATATATAAATGTGTGTCTGCATATGTACAGGCATGTATATGCTTCATGAATATTTTGAGAAAAATGGCCACAGACAGTAAGCAAAGTAAGCCTCACAAAATCAAATCAAATTAAATTAAATATGTTTAATGGAAAAAAGTTACTAGGTTCTTATGTGAAACGTATTACCCAATGTACTGTTGGAACAAATCACATCAACAAAAGTAGAATAAAGAATAAAAATATGAATAAAGAGCTGGTTGAAATTAGAATCCAGACTAACCTAATTAAATAAAAAGTAAAACTCACCCCCCCTAAAGAGGAGAAAACAGAAAGAAAAATGCATAGCAACACTAGTTAAGAAGTTTAGTCTAGGGGCAGCTGGGTGGCGCAGTGGCCTAGAGCACTGGTCCTGGAGGATCCGAGTTCAAATCCAGCCTCAAACACTTAATAATTACCTAGCTGTGTGACCTTGGGCAAGTCACTTAACCTCATAACCTTGCAAAAACCAAAAAGAAGAAGAATTTTAGTCTAAATAAATTATTATGAAAAGGAGAGATTGGTAGATGTTACAGTAGAGATTGCTCTGGACTTATAGTCATAAAGATTAGAGTTCAAACCCTACCTCAGACACTTACCTATTCCATTCAATTTAAAAAAATGAGAAGAAATGTAAGTCTGGTATATTCTATTATTGATAAACTCATACTATTATTACCACTTTCCTAGATTTTTGCTAACCACCTTTAATAATGTCCTCTAGGTTGCAGCAATATTGTACAATGATCCACTGCAAATGAATTAGTTATTGTCAATAATACAATGATACAAGACAAGTCTGAAGGATTTATACTGGACTGCTATCCACTTCCAGAAACAATAAAATGAAGTTTGAACACAGATTAAAGCATATTTTTCCTTTAATTTTCTTGTTTGTATTCTTTTGGTTGGGTAGTCTGTGTCCTTTTTTGAAATATGACAAAACAGAAATATGCTTCATAGCTGCATGTGTAGAATTTGTGGGATTGTTAGATGGTGCAGTGGATAGAGCACTGGCCTTGGAGTCACTAAGACAGGAGTTTGCATCCCTCCTCAGACACTTGCCACTTACTAGCTGTGTAACCTTAGGCAAGTCGCTTAACTCTGCTTCATATCTAAAGCTCCAGTCATCCTGATTTCTATCTGACCACTGGACCTGGATGATTCTGTAGGAGAAATTGAGGCTGGTGACTTATCACAGCATCTCTCATTCAAATCCAATTCATGCGCTTGTCATGGCGTCACCCCACCCCCCGCAATGACATGGTCTTCTTTGAGATCGAAGGACAAACATCATCACAATTTATAGCAAAGTACTTGCTTTCTCAAAGAGGGTGAAGAGTAAGGAAAGTCAGAAATTATAAAAACCCCAAAATTATATAAAAATATATAAAAATTTACAATAAAATAAAAACATTCTTTTAAAAAGGAAGAAAAATGACTTTTAGAATTTAGCTAGGAATGAAAAAATCAAAATTTCTGAGCCCCAACTGATGACATTTATGCTCTTTCCTTTTTGGAATATTTGCCTTTCTCCAGTGTTGTGGAAATTGCTCTGATGGATTCTATATAACCTCCTAAAAGTCACCAACAATCCTTTCAAGCAAAGCAATTTTTCTCTGTAGATTTTCCCCCTTTGATTTAGTACTTTGAAGTCCTAATTGTGAACTTGGATGTTAGTATTTGGTGGGAAGGGGGTGAGGGGACAGATGACCTTGTCCTTAGTTGCCCTTCCTTTGCAGGAATTAGAGGAAATGGCCATTTCACTGTGTGGTGTGCTCCTGTATTCTAACATTGAAACTCCAAAGTGTGCAGTAGGATCATCCAAAATGTCACTTCCTAGGCAATCTATCTTGTCATACATTGCTGTTTGCAAACCCAATGGTCCTCTTTTATCAGAATTATAATGAGAGTTGGATAAAAAAAGACCCAACATCCACGATCTTTCTAAGCAGTTTTTGGTTAAGTCTAGGTTGCTCTCAGTCAGAACCTTCTATCTAATCTGATCAGCAATCTGCCAGCACCTTTGGACAGCTCCTCTGCTCTAGGTTGGGAATTACAGTAGGTTCTGGGCAAAAATTAGTGCAAAAATAATGGTTTCTTTGGGATTGTGAACTAACTTAGAGACAACCTCATGAGGACATGCTCATGGGTCTGGTGATATATGGTCTTTTTTTTTAACAGAGGTGTCTTAAAATATTCTCATTTTAATCAACTAAACTAATCCCTTTTGAAGAATCAGATTTAATGATTCTGTCTCTGTCTCTCCATCTCTTTGTCTGATTTTATCTGTCTCTGACACTTTCTGTCTCTCTGTCTCTAACTCTGTCTCTGTCTCTCTCATTCTCTCTGTGTCTGTCTCTCTCTGATTCTCTCTGTCTCTATCTTTCCATCTCTGCTTTGTTTCTTTGTCTGTTTCTCTGTAGCTTCTCTGACTCTCTCTGTCTCTGTCTTTTTCTATCTTTCTCTCCCTGCCTTTGTCCATCTCTGTCTTTCTCTGTTTTTTTTTCTGTCTTTTTGTGTTTCTGTCTATATCTGCCTTTCTCTGTATTTCTCTCTCTATTGGCTTCTCTCTGACTCTTTCTGTTTCTCTCTGACTCTAGCTCTCTGGGTCCCTCTGTCTCTGCCTCTTTCTGTCTGATGGCCTCTATCTCTAAACTGTCTCTTGTCTCTCTGTCTTTCTATCTGTTTATCTCTATGTGTCTATCTCCTGTCTCTCAGTTTTTCTCTCTGTCTCTATCTCTTTCTGTCTGTCTGTGACATTTTATGTCTCTTCGTCTCTCTCTCTTTCTTAGTGTTGACCAACAATGAGAAAATAAGAATGTTCTCAAGTCAAAAAGGACATTTCACTAGAGACTGGAAGTACCAAGGATGAGTAAGAAGAGGGCTTTTACCTCTTTCTGAGAAGTCTTAGGTGAATTTCTCAAGACAGGATCCCAGGCAGGAACAATGAGGTAACCTCGTAAACAATTCAGGTCAAGAACAATGATAATGATGATAATAATGTTAGCAAAGCAGCTAGAAACCTGTTCACATAGCCAGGAAGACGTGAGTTCAAGTCCGACCTCTCTAATAAACACTGCCCATGACCCTTGACAATTCCTGTAGACTAGCACAGAGACAATATTGATTCATTTGGGGACTTTTCTCAACAAGATCTGCCAAATCATTCTCATCAATTTTATCACTATGCCACCACTTCGAATTTATAAGATGAGGCAGTATTACAGTGAAAAGAGCAAAATATGAGAATTGAGATTTTAATGTGAATTTATATGGTTTTGGATAGGTAGATTTAAATGAATTAAAGGACCCAGATTCAAAAGATGCTTCTATCACTAAAAACAGTGTGACTTGGAGCAAAACACTGAGCTGCTTTAGACTTCATATTCTGCTTCTGTAACATGAGGGAGCTGAATTAGATGCTATAGAATTTTGAGGCACTGATCCCATTATTACATCTCCCTTTAGGGTTGTACCCTGAGAGGCTTAGGTCAGTCTTCCCTCTAGTGCCATTTCCAAGCACCTACTGGCCATGTTTCCTCTTCAATTTAGGGACCGGAGACAAGCACTTCTAATTCCATTTATCTACTAAATATCATGCAATTATTGCATGGGAATATTTGCTTCAGTGATGTATAGCAAGTTGGGACTCAATTTTAAAAAGTAAAATTTTTTATATGTAATTGAAAAAAATGCAGAAGTTTTCCCCAAAAAATGTAACAAGAGCAAACATACAAATAGTTCCCCTAATACCTTGAGGCATACTCTCCCTTATGCCACCATATTCTCAGGGGGGTGGGGTATGCTAGAAACTTAGCTTATTTCCAAAAGTTATTGGTCCCACCAAGTTCATGTCCAGACAAGGAACAATAGTTGGACAAATTCTTCTGCTGTTCTGGAGTCTCAAAGGGTGCTCCTAAGATCACTCTTTGCTCCTCAGAGCATCAATAATATACTGGCTAAAAATCCTGGCCTAGACTCTGACTCTTGAAATCTGTGGATTGCTCACTGAATCTTCCAAAATGCCCAGTGTTGTAGACTCCTTTCCTTTCTCCAGTCATCATGAGCAAAAGAATCACCAAGATTCCTCAGAAATGAAGAAGAAAAAGAGATAGTAGCTGAAATGAAAAGGGATTTATGAATGTTTTTACAATCAAAGGAATATATATATATACATATATATTCCAGAGTACAAAGAGAACCAGAACCTCTTACAGCTATACGAAGTTAAGATAAGCAGACCCTAGACGTCTATACATAAACCACTCATTAATAAAATCATAAGATTCATAGATGATCCAATTAGCAGGGCTGCTAGAGATGATCTAGCTCTATTACAGATGGAGAAACAGACTTGGAGATGAGCATCTTGTTCATGGTCACACAGGTAGTGAATGGTACAGTTAAAATTCAAAACCTTTGATTTCAGAGGTAACAATCTTCCTAATGCATCACAGTGTTGCCTCTGGGCTATATAAATGAAAACATTGGGGTTGATATAATCCCTTTCATTATGAATCCCTCACCCCACCCCTTTATGAGTTCATCAGTCATTCTAGTCCCTTTCTATCTTAGGTAACTCTCCTCTTCCTCCTGAGGGGGGAGGCATCAGGTCTATTCAGAGTACATCATAACCCCATAAATAAGTCATCCTCAAGCCCTCCTCTCTACCTTTCCTTATGCTTCTACCCTGAACAAAGCTTAGCATCCTTCAGTGCTTTGAAATAGGGAGAGGCAGTGTAGCAAAATATAAAGGATAGAATGTGGAATGTGGAATAAAGATTTCAATTGAATCTCACACTCTATTTTGTATGCTTGGATGAACTTGAGAAAATTCCTTAATCTACCTCTGTTTCTCTATGACTTGTTCAGGCAATTTTTCAAAATGCCCCAAATTGTAGATTCCACTCCCTTCCCCTGTCATCAGGTTCTATAACCTGCCTCTATTTCCTCAATTGTAGGATGTATATAATAATATCCTAACTTTTATCTCAAAGGAAGCACTTTACAAACCTTAAAGGGTTAAAGAAAAATCAGTTATGATTTTTAAAGAGTACTGACCTGGGCCAGCTAGGAGTTGTAGTGGATAGAGCACTGACCCTGAAGTCAGAAGGATCTGAGTTCAAATTTGACCTCATGCACTTAATAATTACCTAGCTGTGTGACTTAACCCCCACTGCCTTGCAAAAAAAAAAGTAGTACTAACCTGTCTCTGTATTTTAACCCTGGCTTTATCACTATGATCTCATTTTAATATTGATGCCCTGACTCAGTCCCACAGGGCCAGTGGGGCTACATCTCCCTTCAGAATCCAAAGTAGCTTGAGAAGCTTACAGCAGTCTTTCTTCTAGTGCCATTAGCAAGCCCTACAGGCTGTATTTCCCTTTTACCAGTGTTAGGAACCACAGACATGCACTTCTAATTCTATTTATCCATTTAACTTCAGGTAGTTTTTACATGGAAATATTTACTTCAAAGATGTAGCAAATTGGAATTTGCCACAACTGATCTTGTGGCTGTGGGAAAATCTAGACCTCAGTTTCCCTACCTGTATGATAAAAAAGAGTTTGATGGGAGAATCATTAACATTCTATAAATCTATACCAAAGCAAACCTGAGTTTTCCCAAGAGATTGTGGACACCATTTAGTAGTGATGACATCAATCCATCACCCCCTGTCTCTAATTATTTATTGACTCAGATAGTAAATAACTGTTTCCATTTATAATAAACACAGCCAGCATGTATGGAACAACTAATATTTTGCTGCATGTTTTGAATGAATGAATAGAATTTTTTGAACGTTTATTATGAATCGTGTCTGTGTGTGTGTGTGTGTGTGTGTGTGTGTGTGTGTGTGTGTGTGTGTGTGTTGAGAGCTGGGTATTTAAATACAAAATTAAGCCCTACCCTCGGTTTATAAATATCAGGAGGGTTTTTTAAAATATACCACTTACAAATGAGCAAATAATTTCAGGATTTGCCTATAGCTGAACAGGTATTGGAATTTGGAATTGAACATGGGTCTTCTGACTTCCAAGATGATATAGATCCCCCCCGTTTTACCATACCTCCTTACCTTTTAGTGCAGTGAAGAAGGCAATTTGGAGACAGAAGAATTGAATTCAAAACCTTACTCTATCCCTGGCTACCTCTGTGTGCCTCAGTTTCCTCATTTATAAACAGAAGGGGATGGTCAGATTAGATGATTTCTAAGGAAGGTCCCTTCCAACTCTCAATCTATGGACCTATGACTTCTTCTCTCTGAGACAATAGTAAGAATAAAGAACTGGTGAAAACGCTCAGACATTCCTGGTGTGGGGTTGTGACTTTAAAGGAGTAGCAGTTAAGGTCATGTGCTTTGAACACGAAGGGCCCTGAAGAAATTGAGAGTTTGAGGAGAGAAGAGAAGGTTTGAAACAGTTGTTACGGGAAGCAAGACAGGGAATCAATAAAGGTAGCATAAAAGGATTGTTGAACAGCACTAAGGGCCCAACTGAGGTTAGGGAGTTTAAAACTGAATCTAATGGTCAAACAATGGAATTGTGAGGGTTTTCACAGCAATACTCAGCAACTCAATGGTCAGGAGCAGACATATCGGTTGGTGGGGGTTAACCACAGGTAAAGAATGACATGGCGGGAATAGCTGGAAGAGGTCCAAGTATGAAGGGACACCAGTCTGGTGGCAATCTGATCAGTGGAGGTCCTAACCAAGAGACCAAGGTGAGGGAGGGGAGAAGGCAATTGGCAGCTAAAATGGAAGACATATGTAGGGAGAGGATTGTTCAGGATTCTCCATAAGACTGGAGGTCATGAAAAAGTTTAGTTTGAGGAAGTTACTAAGAAAGGGAAAAGGATAATGGGCTGTCAAAAGAGGTATATTGTGAAATTCAGAAGTTTAAAGTAGGTGTTATTCGAGATAAAACTGAGGGCTGACAGAGAAGCAGTTTTAAAAAGTAAAATGTTGAATTTATTTATTTATTTTAAACAAGTATCTGTTATTAATAGAAAGGTATGTTTTTACATAAAAACCTTTTTTTTCCCATCCTACTTTGTATAGGGAAATATTCTTTTTTGTTTGGTATTTATTAAATTCAGAATTTTTAAAAAATAAAATGAAAAGTTCACATGTGAAAAGATGAGTGTTGAGGTGTGTACCTGTTGGGATATGATAGTGTTAATAAGATAAAGTTGGAAGTTTTAGGAATTAAGGAAAGTGAAATAATTATCATAGAGAAATTGGGTAGAATACTTGGCATGGATTTCAGGAAGTCCAGAATTCTAATTCCCCCTTAGACACTTACTAGCTTGTGCACCCCTGGGAAAGTCAATATACCTCTGTCTCCTACAAAATGAGAATATTGGGGGCAGCTAGGTCATGCAGTAGATAGAGCACTGGCTCTGGAGTCAGGAGGACCTGAGTTCAAGTCCAACCTCAGACACTTAATAGTTATCTAGCTGTGTGACCTTGAGCAAGTCCCATTTAATTTAATTAATTTAATCCTATTGCCTTAAATAAAATTAAAAGTTGTCAAAATGAGGATATTGAATGGAATGATCTCTAAGGTCTCTTCTAGGTCTAAGGATCTATGCT
This sequence comes from Macrotis lagotis, assembly GCF_037893015.1. Taxonomy (NCBI): domain Eukaryota; kingdom Metazoa; phylum Chordata; class Mammalia; order Peramelemorphia; family Peramelidae; genus Macrotis; species Macrotis lagotis. Next base: position 37,431,929 of record NC_133659.1, on the reverse strand, counting down.
TGACATAAATTATTTCCGCCCTTAGAATTTTGATTTCTTGCTCAGTAAAATAAAGAGATTTGACTAAATGACCCCCAAAGTAGAGGTAAATTAGAGTCAGCTCCATCATCTCAAGAGAGTCATTTACTAAATCAGAGTGTGAGGATTTACACCTCTGAAATCAGCAAACTCTACAAAATCAGGACTTGATTTATTGTTTTGTTGATTAGCTCAGCTTAGGGAAGGAATAGAAAAAGAAATGCTAATGATGCAGATTAAACTTAAAAGTACAAACATTAATTTTTTCCAAAGAGTTATTTGTTAAACACTTATCGCCATACCACTATCTCTAGGGTCCCATTCAAGTTTTAAATCTATGAGCCCTTCAGGTCAGAGGCAGAAGGACCATCAGCATAGACAATGGAGTTCGAGGAGAGGGGAGGTACAGAGGGGAAGAAAATGTGAACTAAGTCAAAGAACTTAGGCAATCTAGGTAAAGGAGAGATGCACAGATCATTAGAGCTTCAAAGAAAGAGAAATGATAGTGGTTAGTATGAGAAGAATGAGTTTGAAAGTGGTAGAGGGAAGAAGCAAAGATAGCCTGGCTATGTTTAAGACTTGCAAGTAAAAGTGGGTGATGTTTCACAAGTCATTTTCCCTTTTGGGGTGTCATTTTCTTCATTTGTAAAATGAGGGAGATGAAAGAAATGATCTCTAAGGTAACTTCCAGTCAGGAAATCAGATCCATAAACATTTTTAAGCACCTACTATGTACAAAAATTTTGAGTTTAGTGTTAGGAACACAAAATAAACAAGTAAACAAACAAAAATAATCCTGATCCCCACTATCCTATTGAAGGAGAAAGCATCAAGCAGCTATCTATATCTATATATCTATATATCTATAGATCTATAGATCTATAGATCTATATCTGTATCTATACCTATATCTATATCTATATCTATATATCTATATCTATATATCTATATCTATATCTACATCTATATCTATATCTATATCTATATCTATATCTATATCTATATATCTATATATCTATATCTATATCTACATCTATATCTATATCTATATCTATATCTATATCTATATATCTATATATCTATATCTATATCTACATCTATATCTATATCTATATCTACATCTATATCTATATCTATATCTATATCTATATCTATATCTATATCTATATCTACATCTATATCTACATCTATATCTATATCTATATCTATATCTATATCTATATCTACATCTACATCTCTATCTCTATCTCTACATCTACATCTACATCTACATCTATATCTATATATATCTATATCTATATATTTATATATACAAATATACATACATACAATTTATGCAAAGATTACATTTTTCTAGCTGTCCCCTTTACGTTCTTTCTTTCTTTCTTTTTTTTTTTTTGCTGATTGTTTGATTTGTGTGAGTCTGGGATTGCCTCTTCATCTCCATCTCTGGCTTCCCTTGATTTATTCAAGTCCCAGCTAAAATCCCACCCTCCTCAGGAAACCTTTCCCAATCCCAATTAATTTATCTAGTACCTTCCCTCTGTTCATCTCCAGCACACACACACACACACACATACACACACACATACACACACAGCCTTGTTTCTACAAATGTAGGTATTTGTGTGTCTCCCCATTCAATTGTGAGTTTTTCAAGGCCAGGGTCTGTCTGGTCCAGTGTCCAGCACACAGTAGGCACTTAATAAATGCATCTTGACTGACTGTTTATTGACTAATAACTGGGAAGTAATCACAGAGCTAAGGTACTAGGGGAAATGCGAAAGACCTCCAGGAGAAGGTGGAAATTGAACTAAGTCTCCAAGGAAGCCAGAAAAGATGGGAGGTGTGAGGATGGAGAGGATTCTAGGAATGGGAAACAGTCAATGTAATGGCAGGGAGTCAGGAGATGATTGGCTTGCATTTAACCCCTTGTATCAATGTTCGTAATATTTCCTCCAAGTAGAATGTAACCCATTTGAGAGGTTTTTATTATACTTTTATGTATTATAACATATTTTATGTATTATATTGATCTATTATGATATATTTATTATATTATATGTTATATTATATAAAAGAGAGACTTTTATTCATAACCTGTATTTTCATCACCTAATGTAATGTTGAACATACAAGCGGTAATTACTAACTGTGATTTGCACTAAATTTGGTTGAAATCCAGTTTTGACCTTCCAGGATTTTTTGTTAGGTTCTGCCAGATTCTGAACACAAATGAAGATTCTTGTGTGTCTAGGTAACATCAGCATAATGAGATGCTTCCTCTTTTAACTTTGTTTAAGTTGCTGTGAGTACAGCTTGTCAGCACCAGACCAGTGGAGAGATCCATGAATGAGCTCTGTCTTTGAGGACACACAGAAATGTGCAGGGGAACCATGGGAGCTTCTAAAGAATGAGCAGAGATAAGATGAGCATTGGTAGCTTTGGCAAAGATTCCAAAAGCAGGGGGTGGAGGACACATAAGCCCCCAGTCTCACCCCCACCCCAGGAGCTCCTATAAGCAAACCAGACAGGCTTCAGTTCATAGAAGATGCTGCTGTATCAGCTCCAAACACATTCAAATTGAAAATTCAACTACATAACCCTCCCTGAACTGTTTATCTTATGTACTTATTTAACTAACATTCAAACTGACAAGGTTCCTATTTCTGTGCTTTCTTTTTCGACTTTAATGTATGCCTGATCAGATGAAGCTCAGATACTACCCAACTTTGCATGTTTTTGATTCTGCACATAAACTGAAGGGCAGAATTTCAGGCTGTGTCCTCAGTCATTCAATTTTTTCAATATCTTTGAACATGACTTCAAACCCTGCAAAAAACACAACCCAAATACAGACTTGCTTTCCTGTCTGTACAAATATGGCAAAGGAGTGGGTCTGTCAGCTTTCGATGGCTGCTAGCCTAATTGAAGTTTTAACTGCATCCTAAAGATGGAGCCAGCCAAGGCTTCTTAACTGGTGTTATTCAAAACTAAGAAAATATTGAGAAAGAGGGAGAGGAAAACAAGGGATCTTTCTAGGCACAGACCAAAGAGGGGCTGATTCCTGGACCTGCCAGTCCACATCTATTTATCCTCCTTTTTTTTGACCTTCCTTGGTGTTAACTCCCTGATTCATTCATTAAGCCTGAAAGAGCATTTCGTATTGTTTACTTATTGTTTCATTTGTGTGAGTATGGGATTTCTAACAAGAATGTCAGTTTGTAGAAGCAAAGGAATCTTCTGGTCCTCTTTGATAACCCATAGTGCTTAACCAATCCAATCCTTTGGATTGACCCTAGAGAGCCCTCAGATGCCATTCCAGCCAAACTCCTTATTTTGGCATCTGAAGTTGAAATCCGGAAACCATTTAAATAGCCTTTAAGAGTTATAAGGCATTTCACATGCAACATCATTTGATCATTGCAAAAATCCTGGAAGGTGGCTGCTATTATCTATCCCCATTTTACAGATGTTGTGCCATCCAGTTATTCATATGTCTTGCCACTGGACTCTGATGACTCTGGGAGAGAGAGAGTGGGGTTGATGCCTCATTTAAATCCAATTCACTTACAAGTCAGGACATTACCTTCCTGATGTCATTGGTCTTCCTTGAGAAATAAGGTTGAATAACAAGATCAGCAATTTTTAAAATGAGGAAACTGAGGCACTGTGAGGTTTAGTGACTTTCCCAGCATCTCAAGCTTATAAGTAGCTGAGAGAGGATTTGAACTCAGGTATTCCTGACTCCAGACTAATAATACTCTATCCACTCACTGACCGAATAAAGCTCACACAGGCAGCAAGTGACAGAACCAGTGCAAAAGCATTTATTAAAGCCCTCCTCCTATAGATGCAAAGACAAAAGGAACAAATAAGGCCCATCCTAGTAAAGAGCTTACATGGAGGCGGGGAGAGAGACACAGAAGAGAAGATGCTAAGTACATGCTTAGATGGAGGAAGAGAGATGGTAGGCACACACACACACACACACACACACCCTTATGTGCTAAGTATATCTGTGTATATATTATGTGTATGTAGGATGTGTGTATTTATATGTCTGCATAATAGTTAAACATGTCAATATGTCTGCTATTCTGTGCATCTGCATACACACATAAACACTCAGAAATCTTTATCTATTCAGACTTACATTAACATATATTTATACATATGTATCTTCATCTGATCAAGTCAAAAAAGAAAAATCACTGGTCACATGATTAATAATCAGTGACTTCTAGTTGAGGCAGCTACAAGACACAGTGTGTAGCGCTGTAGAGCCAGGAAGAACCGAGTTCAAAACTGGCCTTAGAAGATTATTAGCTGCCTGACCCCCAAGCAAATGACCGAATCTTCAGTGTCTAAGTGTTTTCATTTCTTAACCTGGGAAAATAAAAGCACCTATATTCTAGGCTCATCACAAGACTCAAAGGAAATACAGTTCATAAAATGCTTTGTAAACATTGAAGTGCTATTTAAATATTATTTATCATCAGTGATATGAGTCTTACATCTATTTCACGAATGGTAAGGTTAGGCATTTACTGGATCTAAACTTGGATGATAGGAGTTTCAATCCTTCCTTTGACATGCGCTATATGAATAACCTAAGGGAAGCCACTTTGCTTCCCTTGGCTTCAGTTTCCTCTTCTGGAAAATAAATATTTTGAGTTACGTTGATCTCTTAAGATCCCAAAAGCTCTAGAATGCTGCTCCATGTGATCAGATTATAGATCCAGAGCTCTTGAGGGAGTCAGAGATCACTGGAAGTCCAACCCTCCCATTTCACACATTGGTAAACTGATGCTCAGGGAAATGAAAGGACTCACCAAAGACCACACATGGAGAAGATATCAGAAGTGAACCCAGAATATCTGACTCCAGCACCACGGTTCTTTCCATTCCACCATGCTATAAGATCCTTACCATTCTACCCTAAGGGTTCACATCAGCCACAGTGGGACACACTGCAACTTGCCTTTAACATAGTGATGCCATTTTGGTCTTCTTAGATAATGAAGAATCAACCCATCAACCAACCATCCTTAAATCTATTTCCCAAACAGAAATGATCCTCAAGGACTATAGATTTTCAGATCCCTTAAAATCCCCCCAAAATACACTCACTCAACTCTCCACTCTAGTTGGCCAGGTAAGCCATGTCTCATCCCCACCCCCCACCCGCCAACTCTTATGTTCCTGAAAGCTATCCAGAAACTGCAAGGACCTTCTTGCTATGACTTCTTCCTCTGATTGGATGACACTTCTCAGAACCTCTCCTGGAGGAGGGCGCCTGATTGCTGCCCTCTGCACCCTCTCACCTATGCCCGAGGGCCAGTTCACTTTATTTCCCATGCCACCTTTCAACTTCCTCCTGTCTGCTGTCTTCTCCCATTAGAAGATAAGCTCCTTGAGGGCAGGGACCCTTTTTATACTTGTATTTGAATTTCCAGTGTGTAGCCCAGTACCTGACCCAGAGCAGGTATTTAATACATGTTTATTGACTAGCCAGTCATATTTTTATCTCCTCCATCACCCTCTTCATAGCAAGTGCTCATAGTTACACACAAACCTCCTGTGGTGGTTTCAATACTTCATAGACTATAAAATAGACTAAAATGATGAACACAAATGCCTCATACACTAAGAAAGCCCCTAAAATCCATTCTTTCTCCACCCTTCCTAGCCTTGTCTACTGCAGCTCTATATTCCAATCACTCACTCCTGCATATTCTTTCTCCTGCTGGGCCACTCTGGAAATATTGTGATAAGTGTGATAACAGCTTGTTTCCATGGTATTTCACCAAAACAAAGAGATACAGTGACCAAGGACAATACACAATATAGTCACATTGGAATGGGCTTGGTCAACTGGCAGTTCTCCTGACCCACCTACCCCAGGGAATCTAAAAACATTATTTTTTGAGAAGGGTATATATATATATATATATATATATATATATATATATATATATATATATATATATGTATGTATATATATATATACATACATATATATATATATGTATATATATATATATATATATAAAGATTCTAGGATGCACTTAAACCACAAAGTGATTGAAACTGAGCCCTAACATCAAGAATTCTGTAGTACAAACTTCGATGAGTCAGAGTCAATCAAAAGCAGGAAACAAATGTATAACCCAAAGCTGTCAGCATATTGTCTGGGCACATGAACCTTTCTTCCTTTTTAATGCCCACTGATATACTCTGATTTTCTTTTTTTTCTTTTTGATTTTTGCAATGCAGTGGGGTTAAGTGACTTGCCCAAGGTCACCCAGCTAGGCAATTATTAAGTGTCTGAGGTCACATTTTAATTCAGGTCCTTCTGATTCAAGGACTGGTGCTCTATCCACTGTGTCACCTAGCTGCCCCCCTGAGTTTCTACTGAAGTGGCTTCAGTCATGAAGTGACTTGTGATTTTTACTAAGTCAAAATCTCTCTGAATCTCAGTTTCCTCATATGCAAGTTGAAAATACTTGCAAGGTGAACTTCAAATTCTCTTACAGCTCTAAAATTCATCTTTATAAAGAAGATAATGATTTCTACAGTGACTATATTGTTGAATTCTTGTTAGAGTCAGATGAGATTTTATGTATACAGAATATTTATACGCACACATATGTGTACATAGTTATAACACAAATTTCTACATGTGTTCACAAGTGTGTTCACATACATATACACATGTGCATATATTCAAGTTTATATGCCTGTACATGTATGCATATATACATGCTTATTTGTATAAATATTCAAGTTTGTGTGTGTGTATATGTACACACACACACACACACACACACATAAACACACATATATTAGAGTCCAGGTAAAACCTGAGTCTGTCTGTCTATCAATTATGTGTTTGGGGGGTGGAAGAGGTGGAAGAGGGGGAGGGAGAGAGAGAGAGAGAGAGAGAGAGAGAGAGAGAGAGAGAGAGAGAGAGAGAGAGAGAGAGAGAGAGAGAGAGAGGAGAGGTTGTTATTTATTGGAGAGAAGGAGAAGGAGATTTCTGCTCTTTTATTGGTATAGAGATATCTGCATGGAGAAACTCCCTCCATCAATGCAAATTAGCACCTTCTCTGAAATTTATAGTCTTACAGTGTTGTTGCCATTAACATTTTCTATATATTTCTGTGCAAGCATCAATTATTTGTATCACCCAAAGAAAAAGTGTGAGCTGGAAGGGAATCAATTTTTAAGATACTTCAAAGACAGAAGAATCCAAAAGAATGGAAAAGATCATGGATGGTATTATTGTTACCCAGAAAGGAAAACTAAAAAGGTATCAACAACTTCCAACCTATATAACTTTCTCCGTTTTACAAAATTTCTATGAAAGTGGTTTATAGATATATCAAAGGTATAGAGTATTATATATATATACATATATATGTATGTATATGTATGTATATATACATATATATTGAATCATATATAGAAGATGTGTGCATACTCATAGTTTTGCATGGATCTTAGAGAGCATCAAGTTCAACCCCCTTATTTCTATATGAGGATGATGATGCCCCACAAGGTTAAAAGATTTGCCCAAAATAATATAACTAGGTCACTCACCCCATTTTCCCTCCTCAGCTAGTAAGAGCATAAGTCAGGATTCTAACCCAGCTCTTTCTTATTCAGAGTCCAAAGCTCTATCCACTAGACTAAAGTTGATCTAATAGAAAAAAGTCAATCATTCAGATAAGTCTCTATAGCTTGCCACATCTTCACCAATATTGAGATTTTTAAAGAATACAAGAATTTGTCACATTTGTATTGTGTTGATGCATTAAATTCAATGGAAAAAGACCAGCTTTTAAAAGATCTCCAGGAATTGGAAATAAAGCATAGAAGTTGTACCAAGACAAAGTTAGGTTTATTATAAGAAAAATGTCCTAATAATTAGAGCTTTCCATAGAAATAATGAAAGGTTATATGACATTATGGATAGACAGTAAATCCTGAAGTCAGGAACCCCCCCCCCGACTCTAGAACTGCTTAGGTAATAGTGAACAAGTCACTTAAGCACTTGTTGTTCTAAGCAACTCTCTAAGACTAAATTGCAGCCTTCTGCATTGACTGAGGCAGTTTCCTGATCCAAAATTCATTATATCAATAATTTATAGGGCTAATTTCTAACCCCATAAGTAGAGTAGACTATGGGGTTCCCATTACTCATGTTCATTCTGGAAGTTGGTTACTAACTATTTATTAACTACGACAGTAGTAAGTATCCCTCTTTGCTTCAAGTATAGGGCTCAATTTGTGGAAAAAATGTTGTATCAAAGCTTTATCATTTAGCATTTCTCACTATACCATGAGATGTGTCCCACTCAAATGTAGTTTTAGAAGGGAATTTATCTCACTCTCTTTCTCTCTCTTCTTCCTCCTCTCTGGGTGGTACCATATTAATCTGGGATTTCCTATAAGGGATAATATTCTCAACCTCCAGTACCTTAGTGACTGCTCCTATGAAAGTAGATGCTCCATTTTGCAAGCCTGATCCTAGACCTCAGACTATACCTTGTACTTGGAGTTTCTTTACCTGGTTACAAATGGTTGACCAATGATCTAAGGGTTGACATGCCCAGATTTGGAAGCATCCTTGTAAGATCAAGAGATTAGAAGATCCCGGGTCTTCATTTGGTACTTGCTTTCAGCCTGGCTGGTTAGATAACATGGATCTGGAAGTAAATGAAATCTAAAATGTCTAATCAGCCTTCTCATAGACTAAATCATATCATCATATAAATTTCAACCTTCCAGGAAAATGTTATAGTAACTATATCATCCATATGAAAGAATGTAATGATAGCTTTTTGCTCTCAGGGAAAAAAGTGTGCCCAAGGCAAATAGCAAGAAGGGAACCCCAGATCTGTTTCTGACTCCCAAAAGTCCTTTCCACTGTACCAAACAGTTCCCCATGCCCCTACTAATGCAAAGCATAGTTATATGTGCCTTCTTGTGTGGTCCGATTCTTTCCAGTGTGGTCTCATAATAAATACATAATATTAAGTTGAATGTGTGTCTATATAGTTGTACTTATGATCAATATGTATGTATATAATATATTAATATGTTTCCAACATATGGTGGTAAGATAGAGTGAAGGTCAGATACGAAATTGGATTGGTTTAGTTTGGAATCAAGAGAACCAATTGGATTCTGTCTCATGAACTGTGACCCCATTTTGTTCTGTCTCATGTATCATACATTGTCTTGTTTTTCAGCATATCCTGTGGAAACTAGATGATATAAATCACTCATAGTTTCATAAAAACAGGTGGATGCAATTAATCAGCATCTCCCAATTACGGGAGAGGGAAAGACCTCAAAACCCACTCAACCCCTCCAAAGTTGACTGAATCTCACTCTTTCCTCACTCCCAACTAGAAAAATCCATCATCTTTCCTCCAATTATAAATCAGATTGCCTAATCTTTTATCATTTTTATATCCCACTGCCTTTCTTTAAATGTAAAAAATCTGTCTCCCTCTAGATACAGTGCCAAGCTGAAGGAGCCTGGTTCTAATTTATTATGCAAATGGAATGCATTGCTTAATAAATAGATATGCTCAGAAGCCCAAACCATTATTTCTTCAGTTATTTCAGCTTTCATCACCACAGATTTTGGCAAAGCCAAGCCATTGAATCAGGACTCTGACCCACTGAAGAAAGGCCCTTCAGTAAAACCCCATTGAGCACCACAGACTCTTCTCTATGGGACATCTTCAATAGAAGGCTGCCTCCCAAAGAGTGGACTTCTCCCCTTGATTTTAAATTCTTCTGAACTAAGTTAAGGTTTGCACCACTAGGGAAAGTTTTAACCCCACATTCTTGGGGACAGTTTATCCCCAACCTATTGGGGAAAAAATACTTTAAGGAAATTTTGGGTTGGAAGATACTCTCTTTAAGGGAACAATGGATTCTACTAATAGGAAAATACCAAAGGAATCTTTCCTTGGATAAAATTTCTTTAGGCATGAGACCAGGGGAAGATCACACTGTTAAATTCACACCCCCTTAGGGAAATTTTTATTGACCTTGAATTTCACATACAGGAATGGAGAAGATGACTAAATGTTTGCAAATATCAAGATCCAAATGGATCCCAAATTTGGCAGCATAGTAAAGGTTTTGGATTAGTCTTTAAGTAGAAGACATCACAATACTAATGCATATATCGATTCATATGGTTGTATATTAATTAATTGTATGAATAATTATGTACCTACATAATGTGTCTGTATATAACAGACACACATTTATATATACATACATGTATGTATATGCAAATGTGTGTGTGTGTGTGTGTGTGTGTGTGTGTGTGTGTGTGTGTGTGTAAACCATCAGGAGCACTAAATTGCACAATATTCTTTCACTGGTGAGAAAAGGTAGCAACAGTTCCTGAAAAAAAGAGGAAGGGCACAAATGAACCTATATAGTCAGAAAGAAAAATATAAAAGAAGGCATAATACCTAGTATTTGGGGAGATGATATAGTCAGTAGTCAACAAACATGTATTGAGCACCTACTATGTACCAGTAATAGGTTAAGCACGGAAGATATACAGAAAGACAAAAAGACAGTCCCTGTCCACAAGGAGCCCACAACTTAATGGTGGAGGCAGAATGCAAACAGTTATTACTGATGCTTCTCTAAGTAATTATGAGTGTTTTGAGATTAAGGAAATAATAGTCATATACATAATTTGAAAAGTAAAAATCCATATGAAATTTTTTTACATCTTACAATGAGAAATTGCACATTTATATAAATCTGAGGATCCCCTCACATGTAGGAAAATTGGCAAGGATGTGAGAATAAAAAAAAGAAATAGTGCTAGAGAGTATATGGGCATTCAAACTCTCTCATAGATTGCATGTGATTATTCACCAACAAGGAAGATTATTTTCACCTTAGGGAGTTTTTTTCTTATACCAAATTTTGTCTTTTTGTGACATTTACCTTTTTACCCCGGTTTTTAAAGATCTTTTAAGGGAACATTTTGCTTTATTATGTTTAATGCATTTTTCATCAACAATATATAAATCTGACAAATTCTTGCATGTGAATGCAATTTACCCTAGAGGAATTGCTCCAGCTATTCCAGAAAATAATTTAGAATTATACAAAAAAGTCACTAAACTGTTTTTTAAACCCTTTGACTCAGGTATCTCACCATTTTAAGCAAACTGTCTCCCCCAAAGAAGTCAATATCATTAAGAAAGACTCCATATACACCCAAATGTTCACAGCAGCACTCTTTGTAGTAGCAAAAAAACTAGAAATTAAGCGGACGCCCATCAGTTGGAGGATCTGAACAAAATGTTACATGTGAATGTAATCAAACAATATTGCACTGGAAAAATCAAGGAATATGAGGAAGATTAGAAAGAAACAGCAGACTAGAGAGAACTTGATACATAAGGATCATAGTAACACACAGGAAAACAATATTAAAAAGCAGCTAGACACACGTTAAATGTCGAAAATAACTTTGCTAGGAACAGATGCAAAGATGAATCCTCTCAGGTGAGAGATGGGAAACAATACAATCAAAATATCCCATGAATTGTCAGATATAGTTGGCTTTAACATTTCCCTTTATTGTTTCACTTCTTGCAAGAGAGTTGAATGTAGAGACAGTATATCAAGAATGGCTATGGTATAAAAATCAGAAGGCATCAATAAAATGTTTTATAAATAATAGATTTGTAAAAAATAGCTAAAGAGGTCTGCCTATGTGAGCTCTAAGGTCTTTCTCAACTCAAAAATCCCATTCCTCAAATCAAACATCTTGTATTTTTCTGAATCCACCCTTTGCTCATGTCACTCTCCATATGTAGAATGCCATTTCCTCCTTTACACTCATGCAAACCCTACGTATCCTTCAAGGCCTAACTTAAATCTTATCTCCATGAAGGTTTCTCTGACAACTCTAGATAAAAGTGATATCTCTCTTCTGAAATCCTAAAACATTTATGTTTGTACCACTAAATGTACACATATATTGCCTATATTGTTATTTTACTTTACGTGTATCTATCACAGTCTCTTTAGTTTTCCCTCATGCCACTTTGGCTATATTTCTCTCCTCCCCTCTAACTACTGACCTCCCTCACTTCCTTCAAGACCCATCTATTTCAGGAACCTTTTCCTAAATCCTCTAAATTCCAGTATCTTCCCTCTGTTGGTTGTTTTTGTTGTTCCCTTATGTGAGTCGCGTCTGCCTCTTTGTGACTCCATTTGAGTTTTCTTGGCAAAGATATTGGAGTGACTGGTCATTTCTTCTTCAGCTCATTTTATAGTTGAGGAAGCTAAGGCAAATAGGGTTAAGTGACCTTCCAAGAGTCACACTGCTAGGAAGTATCTGAGATCAGATTTGAGCTCAGACCTTCCTGACTTCAGGCCCAGCATCTCTATCTACTATGCCACCGAGCTTTCGATCTTCCCTCTATTAATTCTTTCCTATTTATCTTTTATAGGACTTGCTTTAAATATATTTGTTTTCATATTGTCTTCTCCATTGTATTGTAGGCTCCCTGTGGGTAGGGACTGTCTTTTGTCTCTTTTTGTAATTGCAGCATATAGTAAGGCAAATGTTTATTAGTTGATTGATATATGCCTTACTCAACATTGGGAGCCTATAATATTTAAGAGAAAACAGCGATTCTCATGACATCATTTTCATATTCCTCGATAATTTCCATATCTACTACTCAATGTTTATTTGATGATGGATTGCCTGAAGAAATTCTAACCCTAGAAATCTATTCATAGACTCCTAAGGTTTAAGACTGGGAGGGACCCTAAAATGATGGAGTGGTTTCATTTTGCAAATGAAGAAAATGAGGACCATAGATATGCAATAGTGTGTTACTAGCTTAAAGATTAAGTATTTTAAACCATTTTCTATAATTCCAAATCTAATTCTCTGTCTACTATGCCACGCTTGGTGAGGATAAATATTTGACAACTGTGACTCTCACAAAACATGCTGCATGATATACTTTTAAATTTTATCATCATAAGTAATATCTTCTCCAACACTTCCTTACATCTAGAAAAATCAACAAAACAATAAATCAAAGCCTGATTTGTACTATTTGCCAACTTCCAAGGTATAAATAAATATACTGAAAATTTAACAATCAGCTCTTCTGGGTTTAAACTGGTACCACCACTCCTTTCCATGACACTTCCTCAGTAATAAAGGACAATATTGTAGAAGATGGAAAAGTAAGATAAGGTAAAGCAAGGGGGAAGGAGTGAACCATCCTTTATTTGTTTTTTCTATAAATTTACAAAAGTTCCCCTGGGATTTGGGTTTAAGAGTTGCCATCCTATATAAACCTGTCCCATTTTTTTTAGTCAAATACTTTCATATCTATTTCATTGAAACCAGAAAAAAACAAAATTCATTTTAAGAAGTTATAAGAAATAATGAATAGAGTCAGTGGCATGGTGGATGGATAACCAGGACTGGAGTCAAGAAGACTCATCTTGCTGAGTTCAAATCCTACCTCAGAAACTTACTAGCTGTGTGTGTACCCAGAGCAAGTGATTTAACCCTGGTTTCCTCGATTCCTTCATTTGTAAAATGAGTTGAAGAAGCGAATGAAAAACAACTCCAATATCTTTGCCAAGAAAAATCTCGAAGGAAGTCACAAAATATTGGACATGACTGAAATAATTGAACAACAGAAACAACAAAGAAATAATGAATATAAGGAGGTACCCAGTGTAGAAAGCAGAATGAACAGAATTTGATATACAATGACGACAGTAATACAAAGAAAAACACCATTAAACACCATCCAGAAATGCATATGTGAGTCCTTAAATCTATAGCTTTAAGTCAAAGGTCATAGGTAATAAAGATATTACTAGGCTTTGCTTAAATCAACATGAGGTACATTCAAAGGACCTGTAGAGTTGGAACCAGGAGACAAGTTCAAATCCTGACCCTGCCATTTACTCACTATATGGCATTTACCAACCGAGTCATTAGACTATCTCAGTCTCACATTTCTCACTGAAAAATGGGAGGGGGAGGAGATTTTTTTATAAGAAATGACAGGGGCCATCTAGATGGCTCAGTGAATAGAGTATTAGCCCTGTAGTCAGGAAGACCTGAGTTCAAATCCTGCCTCGGACACTTAATAAGTACCTAGTCATGTGACCTTGGGCAAGTCACTTAACTCCATTGCCATGCCAAAAAGAAGTGACAATTGTTTCCTTTCTGCTTTCAGTCTATGCTCACATGAGCCTATGCACTTCCTAGAGAAATATGCCGAAATTCCTGGAGCTTATTGTCATTTAGATATTTTATATAGTCATTGACCCTTAGTCTCACACTGAAATAATAGTATCAGGAAACATGGAATTCAATTTGAATCAATTCATCAAGTGTTCATTAAGTCCTTAACATATAACAGGCAGTGTGCAAGGTGCCTAGAAACAGACCTAGATATGACAGACCCTGACCTCATGAAGTTTACATTCTATTGGAAAGGGCGATTCTATAACTATCTGCTAAATCTGAACTATTGGACCCAAATTAATTTTCTCTAACTTTCAAAGAATCCCCTGCTTTTCCCCTAATTTACCTTGAAATGGAGTTACTCAAATGCAAGAATATCATATCTGTACAAACAAGGGAACTCTATGACCTCGAATTCCAAGGAAGAATTCCTAGAGACAACTGAGGTAAAATGTAGACTTTACTTGGATCATTTACTCATAATATAGTGTATCATGCCAATAGTGTAATTTAAAGACTACAGGGAGAGTAAAAACTTGGACTTGTCCATGTGTTATGGGACCCAAAGTCTATTGGGCCATAGAATCTCACACTGAAAAGGTTCACCTAGAGTCCGTTCTACTAACCTTTTCATTTTATACATGAGGAAATTAAGGACAGCAGGATTAAAATGGCTTGCCCAAGACTGTACAACTTGTGAAAAGCAGAGCTGATTTCTGAGTTCAAGTCATTGAGTCGTTTTTCCATCTACCCCATGATGATGGCATCTCCAGTCCTGCTATGCTCTCTCCTCCCGTTACTCAAACTGTTTGGCCCCGCTTGTGAACTTCAGGGTTTTCATTCCAATCCTACCCTCTTCTGTCCCAACCTTTCCTGAGCCATCAATAGACTTAAGCTGTTTTTTAATGCTCCCCTTGTACTTGCCTTGTCTCCTGTCAAGCCAGCCAGAAGTTAGGGTTTTTTATCAGGAAGATGTTTCAAAGAGCCTGCCCTGCAGCCATCCCATCCTACACCGCCTTTGTCAGAATCCTAATGACGAATTCTCAAATACATAAGAGACCATCTCCAGCTGTACAACTGAAGAGCTTCCGGGGGTCTGGTGAGTTCCCTGACCTCGGTCTTATTTTTTCCCCTCATTTTGATCTGGGAGAATGGTGCCTCCTGACTTCCAGAACTCCTCAAGTTCGCCTGGCGGGGATAGAGCACTAGCTTAACCAGTCCTAGCAAGACTTAAAACAGGATACTCAGGATCAAAGTGACCAACAGGCCAGAGAATTAGCCACTGAACCAGCCCTGGAGAGAACCCCATTAAAAGCTGCCTTGTTGCTAGTGGTTAAGGCTCAGCAAAAGAATTGGGGCTTTTTAAATAGTCACACATTGGACACAACAATTTTAGTACACCGATGGTGAGTTCATGATTCTAAAAAAATCTGGATTCAGGACAGCAATTTCTAAATTTTTTTTCCCTTAAAAGACCCATACATGTCATAGATTTTGGCTTCCTCCTTGATATTTCACTTAAAATCAAATTAAAGAGAGATGTCCCCCTATTTAAACAGCAGTGAGAGAAGAGAAACATGATCCATGGGTGCACATGAACACACACACACACACACACATGCCCTGATGAGTCTGGATTAAAAATAACAGGCCATAACGGTTCTATCAATGAACACACACTTCATTTTTTCCCCTTCTCATTGTCTGTTTACTAAAGAGGAGTATATATAATCAATGGGGATCATCATATGAAGGCGGGAAAAACACAACTGTCAGATTTCAAGGACAAAGCCCCTTCTGACAATGCCGTTCCTTAAATCCAGACAGAGCCAAAGGAATGAGAGAAGAAGACAAAAAAAAAAAAGAAAGAAAAGAAAAGAAAAGCAGCTCACTCATGGATAGCTTACTGAGGATATTGAGGAAGATTATGCTAATCTCCTCTTCATTGTCCCCTGCAAAATGTTTTCATATCAACCCTTTTATCTGGGGAAGAAGGGATGGCCAACCTCTCAACTCTCTAACAGCCAGCACTTTCTGTGTGGTTTCTGCGTAATTAACACCGGCCCTGGGCCTTTTCATTTGTCCTCCTCCAGCTTATGGCCTTTAAGGGTGTCCACAGGGGAGCGTCTCTCACCCTTTGCTTGTGGCCTGAGAGGCAGAGCTTATGCTTACATCTGTATGCCATCTGTTAATGGCAGAGGGAGCAAAACTTGGGCAAACTTTTACTTTTCCATCAGAGAAGGCGACAGACCAAATCAGCTGGCCACGGGACTGGTGAATCATTATTTTTCCCCACCACTCTAAAGTAGGAATTTGAGCCAACTGGCACATTTTGCATATCAGATCTCTGCCTCATTATAATCTAGCTTTCATTCAGGACTTAAACTACATGAAAGCAGTTGCTTAGGTGCAGAGTTGAATGGACCAAAGGGATGGATTGTTTGGTTTGGGGTTTGGTTTTGTTTTTAAAGGACTGTGTTTCTGGGTCCCCCTTTTTTAATTTCAGAATCACATCAGCTATGAGCTACATGGGATAGTGTGGTAATGTGGAAAGTTGTTGGGGGCCCCATGGTAAGACAGGATTGAAGAATGGAGATTGAAGTCCACCCACAGTCCCTCCTTTAATGGATTTCCCTTGTTTTTTGTTGACTAAGACCAAACATATAGGAAAATAATGGGAGTCTTCCAAGATGATAGAAGTTAAGAGGAAAGATCAATGAAAAGCTAATGGCTAGAACACTCTTGCTTATTGTACTTGTGTTTGTGAGAATTATGGTGTTTAGGGTTTCCCTGCAACATTTTAAAAGAAAGAGGACTCTTAGCTGAAAATTCAAACACCAGAGATACTATCATGTTCCTTAAATCCAGCTTATTGCCCCAGAAAAGTAGTTAGATAAATAAATGGCAAAGAATTAAGTAGATAGGTAGATAGACAGACAGACAGAGATGTATAGAAGATAGATAAAAAGAAAGTGGGAGAGAGAGAAAAGAGAGAGAGATAGAAATAAAGGAAGAAAGAAGAAAGAAAGAAAGAAAGAAAGAAAGAAAGAAAGAAAGAAAGAAAGAAAGAAAGAAAGAAAGAAAGAAAGAAAAAAAGAAAAAGAAAGAAAGAAAGAAAGAAAGAAAGAAAGAAAGAAAGATGAATGAAAGATTGAATGATTGAAATCTCCCGCTCTTTCCTTTACCAATTTGCATACTTAAGGACTTTCTAACATGCCTCCTATTAAATGGGTAAACTAGACCTTTTACTTATTTAGGGAGATTTTGTTCAATTGTTTTTCAGTCATGTCTGACTCCGTTTGGGGTTTTCTCAGCAAAGATACTCTGGAGGTTTACATTTCCTTTTCAAGTTCATTTTACAGATGAGGAAACTGAGACAAACAGGGTGAAGTGACTCTCCCAGGATCACATATTTGGTAAAGGTCTGAGGGTGGATTTGAACTCAGCTCTTCCTGAATCCTAAGCTGGCCATCCTATCTATTGTGCTAACTACTTGCCTTTTAGGGAGATTTTATTGCTTTTCAAATATTCAAGAAACAATAGTTTAGGAACATTTCTATAATATTTGCAGTGACTAGTTTTGTGATACAAAATGATGTGATTCAGCAAGATGCAATAGATATTTTCTTAGTGCTTCTTGGGTGTAGAGTACTTTACTAGAGAGATGCAAAGTTTGATCAAGACAATCTCTACCCTCAGGGATCTTATAGCCTGGCAGGGATCCATGCTTACTGGCAACAGAATCTTGACCCATCCAAAGTCGAGTTTTTAAGATATGAGTTCTTAACCCTTTTGTAAAATGAACTCTTTTGACAGTTTGGTGAAACCTACAGATGCCTTGTCAGAAAAAAAAATTGGCTCCTAACTTTCATAATTGAAGGAAATATTAAGCTTCAGTTTGAGATCAATAAAAAATAAAGATGTGTTTTTTTCCTCGTCCAAATTTGCCAACTCCCTAAAATCCATCCCTAGATACCAAAGTCTATGGTTCAACAAGAGATCTTCATCCAGTGTAAATTGATAAGGAATTTATGGTCCTATCTATTAGCCTCAGAGAAATTCCACTACATCAGTGACAAGTGGCCATTCAATTTTTGCTAGAACATCTCCAATAAGGGGGAACTCGCTATCCCTTGAAGCAGTCCATTACGCTCTGGAATAATTCCCATTGATAGGAGATGTTTCCTAACATTTAGTCTAAATATCCTCTCCCCAATTTCTATCCACATTTGAGAATTTAGCAGCCCTGGGAACTAGGCTTCACAGGTATTCAAGAAATTGGCCATAGCTCTGTCTCCCTACACAAAGTCTATCCTTGAAAGCAGTTCAGTGGTTAAAGAGCAAAACAGACAAACCAGACTTGAAAGAGAGAATATGTAGATGAAGTGTGCTGGTAAATGTTTAATAATGATCACAGGGTGAAAGAATGTATACACAGACAAATTTTCATTTTCTATTGTTTATTTATTTATTTTATTTTTATTCTACGGAATAAAACATACGTTTTCATAACATAGTACAATGAAAAGATAACTGTAAATGAAATTGCAAATCAAATTATGTAAAACTTTCTACTCTTTTAAAACTTTTAATAAAATTATCATGGAAATTTTTTCACATTTTTCCCTTTTTTCCTTCCCAATCTGCATTATTAATATTTACCCAATTACTTAAGTCCAAACAAAACAGAAAATGGGTATTATGATCCCCATTTTACAGAAAAGGAAACTGAAAGTAAGGGGAGTGGCCCCAAAACAAGCAATTGTCAGAAACAGAATTCTTTACATCATTGATTTCAAGCTGGAAGGAACCTCAGTGGCCAGTCAACCTAACATTTTCATTTTAGAGATGAGTCCCTCTAACCCAAGCCCTCTTGTTTTACATTGGAAGAAATCAGAATGATCAAGTGACTTTCCTAAAGTCTCATAGAAAGTAAGGCACAAAAAAAAGAAAGAAACAAGAAAATAAGGCACAAACCTGGGATTCAAATCCAGCTGCTCTTTTTCCAGATTTCACATACTCTATCCACTGTGTCACACTATCTCCATTAGAACTGGAGCCTCTTCTGATTTCAAGTTCCTCTTATCAAGTTTTTCCATGTAATACTTTCATGAAATGTAGGTAAAGCCATACATTTTCTTGTCCATGCCATATAAGAGAGATAGAGATAAATTCAATCATGTAGCCAATTGTCTTCTACATTGAAAGTCATCAGTGCTTTAACCATTGTTGGCAAAATTGGACAGGCAGTGTGATGCAATGAAAGGAAAGCTGAGAAGGCATAAGAAATTCAAGTTTCATCTCTTATGCCATTTACTAACTGTATAACCTCTCCCTATTCCAGTACATTCTCCAAACTGCTATCAAACTGATCTTCCGAAGGGAAAAGGCTGACCCTGTCACTCCTTTCCTTAAAAATCTTCTTCAGTTTCCTATTGCTGCCAGGACAAAAATACCAACTCCTCAACTTGATGTTTTAAGACTCACTCTCTTCAAGTTATCTAAAACACCAACCTTTCCAACCTTATTTCACTTCATTCTCCTTTCTCCATTTGATATTTCAACCAAAGGAGACTGCTAGCTGTTTCCTGAGCTTACTGTCCCATTCCCTCCCCACTCTTCACCTCCTCACATTCTCATAAGCTGGTAAAGTGCCTAAAATTTATTTCTTTCTCATCTCCAACTTTCAGTTTTCTTATCCTCATTGTAAATCCCTCCCTGATTTTAATTCCTTTCCATTGTTCCTCTCTCCATTCTCAAATTCTACTCATCTGTGTCCATGATTAATTCCCTTTAATAAAATATAAACTCCTTGAAGACAGGGACTATTGTATTTTTTGTTGCTGCTGAATTTTTAACAGTCTAGCATAATGTTTGTAAACATTATGCTCAATATTCATTAAATTGAATAAATTGTTTCCTCTTTGAGTCACAGTTTCTATCAGCCATAAAATGGCAGTGAGGATTAGACTGGTTAGATAGTAAGTCTATGATTCCACTATCGTATCTGCACTTCTATTATCTAATCTATGGAATGGAGGTGTTGAAATAATTAATCTTTAAGTTTCTATTCTGCTATCACAGTCTAAGATATTATAATTTTAGTGGCTAGGTCATAACTTAGTTCATAGCATAAGAACAGATAGACAGTTTATAAATGTTCAACCGTGTGAGGATTCTCATAAGGAATGAAAAGATCTGGTTGGTATGAAGAACCTTATGCCACCAAAGTGGTACATACAAAACCCTGAGTAATGTCAGTCCTGTTAACATTAATGATCCTGCTTTAGAAAATAACCATACGCTCAAGGCCTGCCTTTTTCTGGCAGCAGTGTTGTTTGGGTACCTGCCAGCCCATATACACACTTAGGGTCTGACCTTTACTTTAGTAGTGGCATTGGATCAGTGCCAGAGTCCTTGCCCTTTGGATCAATGCCCACAACCTGCCCAAGATGCATCACTCTCCCAGCAGTGTCTACTCTCTGTCATGTGTAATGACAGAGACTGGGCATGAAAAACATTTCATTGAGGGGAGGGGGGAGATGATTTATTTATCTTCTTCATTTCAAGTTATGTTAGCCTGAGCAAATAGGAATCTCTGAACAGCCATATACTCTTTGGGCTTACAGTAAATGTTTTTTTTTAATGGTAGGGGCAAAAAGAGAGATAAGGATAAACATATTTTATTCTCTCTTCTCAATAATTTTGACATTTGAGATTATTTTTCTAGGAAGTTTTTCCAGAAAACTCTAAAATTATATATTATAAATAACTTGCTGACATATTTGTAGAAGAATAATTGTATTAAGGTTTTTATAAAGCTCTCATGCTACGAAATGAACATGGAGAGACATGGCTGAGATAGTAATATAATATAAATTAGATGATAATATAATCAACTGAATTCAAAAAAATAGTCCAATGGAGAGACCAAAACAGTGGTTGTTAATTATTCAATGTCAAAATGCCAGGAGGTCTCCAGTGGAGTACCCCAGGGATCCAGATTTTACCTTGGTTAACATCTTCATCTATGACATTAATAAAGGCATCGATAGCAGTCTTATCAAACTTGCAGATGACAGAAACCTGGCAAGTATAGCTAACCCAGAGTGACATGAGTTATACAATCAGGATCCAAAAGGACACTGAAAGTCTAGAGTACTGAACAAATTGTAGTAAGATACTATTCATTAGAGATAAATGTAAACTCTGGCACTTGAAAAGAAAAAAATCAATTTTATAAATATAATACATGGAGTATCTTATTGTTCCAAAAAAGATCTAAAGGTTGTTATAGGTTACAGATTTAATAAGAGACAGCAGTGTGATGTGTCAGACAAAAAAGCTAATTCCATTTTGGACTGCATTAAAGAAGGCATAGGTTCTAGAAATAGAAAAAATGATTTTCAGTCCTCAGTATCATGGTTTCAGAAAGACATTGATAAGCTGGTTATATTAATAGGTATCCAGAGGGCAATCAGTATGGTGAATGGCCTTCAACACATTTCATATAAGGATCAGGTTAAGGAACTGGACATATTTAGTCAGAAGAAGAGAAGACCAAAGGGGACTTGATAGGTGATAGTATGTATTTGAAGGGTTATAATATGATGGAAGGATGAGATTTATTTATTCTATTTAAACCCAAAAGCAGAGTCAAGAAGAAAAAAGCAGAAGTTTCACCAATTCAGATGCTATCTCAGAAAAAAAAAATGTCTCTTAACAAATAAAGCTGTCAAAAAAGTGGATCAGGACATGGTGTGTTCCCCTTTCTCAGAAAACTTTAAGCAGAGTCTGGAAGGCTACTTCTCAGCTATGGTATCATTGAGATTCCTTTTGAACTCTTCAAATCTCAAGATTCTATGACTGTCTAAGTGGCCTTCCCATTCCCAGAAATTCTCTACACCAATGAAATCACACATCTAGACACCACTCCAAGTCCCATCAAAAGATGGAAATTTCCAGAATGATCAGGCAATAATAAAAATAGATCTTCCTTCACAAAGACACAATAATTTGGACTCTTCTGATTCTCAAAAGCACATATAAAACCCTATTAGAAAAAAAGAATTGTGTTCTTTCTCAGGATCTTAGCAGAGAAAGGCAAGATAGCAACAAAGGGAATTCCCAGTCTAAAGAAAAGTCCTTTAATTGCTGGGGTGTGTGACTTCTTTGAAACACAGGGCAAGCTTTACAAAGGATTTCTTTGTGCTGACTTAAAATTTAAAATGGGTTACAGATTTTCTACTATAGTTAATCCCTCTTCTGCTTCTCTTCCTCAACACTATGTCAATTATTTCATATTTATATGTGATCATAAATACATACACAGTTCACATCCATTGTGGTCATACCTGTGCACATATCCCTGATAGAAAATAATCTCCCTGAGGACCAGAACTGTTTAATTTTTTGTCTTTATATCTCCAAGTCTTGGACAAAGTAGCTGTCTAATAAATGTTTGCTGATTGATTGAATTGAAAAATGCTTATGGAGTAATTGAATTGAAGCAAATTGAATTTTTCAGAGTAATGATATAAACCTTTAAATCTTCAGGCAAAGAATCCTCCGATCTGAGAATCTCCTTTTCTAAACAGTTTTCTAAATAGTCAAAGACTCCTATTTCAGCCTTGCACCTCTCTTTTTGGTGCCATTCAACCGCTCCATAAATGCTTCACCTCAGAAAAATAGCCTCACCATGAAAAATAAGGCCCTGCTTGCTGATTACCTGGAGCTTTTACTTGCTGTAAGCTGTTTAGGCCACGTGAAACCTGTAACACACTGTTAGATCTTTACAAATTTCATGAAATCTTTTTCGGATATCCCCCAAATCCTGAACCGCTTGAATCTTTTGTGTCCCAGCACTGGGGACTGACCCATAATCTCTTTCCCAGCCAGGATCCCAAATCTGCAGGCAACCTTGTCACTGATTCCTACAGCTGCCTAAATCCAGAGAGGGGATGCTAGCAATCCACCTTCTGAGAGAAACGCAGAAGGGCTTTGCTTTCCCAATGTCTTGAGGAGGACCTGAAAGGAAGGTCAGAGGTGACCAAAAAGATAAAGTGACAGCACAAGAAGGTCAGGCGATCTGTACCTTCTGGATGAAAACCTCTTGTCTGTCGGGGATGTTAACACCATCACTTCATTTCTAAAAACCTGCAATTTTGTTAGAAGAGGTTGAGTGGGGAGGGAGGGTTTTTGTCAACATTGTTTAAGGTTCTTTTTTATTTTTAGTTTCTATGTGCAATTTGGGTTTTTTTTTTGTCGTGTGTGTATGGTGTCTGTGTGTGTGTGTGTGTGTGTGTGTGTGTGTGTGTGTGTGTGTGTGTATTTTGGTCAGATCACTGTTCCTCTATCTAAAAGCCTTATTCAGTTGTCCTTGTCACGAGTACTTTGTCTTACACAGGCCGCATTACTCTTGTAAACAGAGGCAGCATCAAAGTGAGAGCAGAGCCAGTCCCATCAGTGGATTAAAGCCTTCTGCATGATAAAGTAGCTACCTAGGGGGGGGATAAACTTAATATGTGAAAGAATGTTATTGAGAAGGAATAAAGTACCAAAACTCTGTCATTCTCTCGGTAATGTCCTAATCTAATGCCTAACACTGGGGCCTTAGGCCAGGGTTAGTGTTAATCAATGAAATACCCATCTGTGTGCCCCATCCTTATCGCTATTTAAAACTAGCCTAAACTCAATTATTGTCCCTTAGAGACCAAGATGGGATATTAAGTTGAGTGAAAGGAATTGTGTCCTACAAAGGAATCCCAGTGTTAGAATACAGAGGTGTCAACACTGCTGACTAAATTTCAGCTAAACAGAGATTAAATACTGGATTTTAGGACATGAAAAAAGTTGCATAGATTACATCTGGCTAAGGCTTCTTGTGTAAAAAACAGTTAATGTCTGCTTAGTAGAGTCATCAACTGGTGTATCCATTGTGAGCATTGGGATGACACTGTTTGTTCCCCACAAGTTTTAGTCGACCAGTATTGGAAAGGGAGGGGTAGCTCTAACAAAGAGAAAAACCTAGATTCCATCCTCAGTCAAAGATCTGAAAGATAATAAAATTCCCAGATTCCTATCAGCTGATAATGATTATTATAGGGAGGTGCCATTTAGCCTCTAAATAATGGGAAAAGTCAACCTACAACTATATTTTAAGATGATTTTTTGGCAAATGTGATGAGGGAATATCTCACTGTATATATTATCTTCTCAGTAGCCACCACATCAACAGAAAATGGCAACCTCTTTCATTGTAGGAAATGTCCTAATATTTTCTTTGGTGTGTCCCATTCAAAGTGTGATCTCAAGGTATAGGATCAGATGCAGAGACATGTAATTTGTTCACAATGTCAGCCAGTAAGCATTGATTAAAAACTTACTATGTGCTAAATATTGTGCATACAAATAAATCAAATCTAAAAAGAAAACTATAATTTGTCCCCTCAAGGAGGGAGAAGATAGTGCATAGAAGGGGAGCTATAAAAAGACAGAAAAGAACAGTTAGGAACATGATGGAAAAGTCTAGACAATGAGGATGACTAGTCTGGGCCCTTCCCCAAAATGGAGGGTCTGGGAAAACCTCATTGAGGAGGGAAAAGGGGCCTCAAGAATGGACAAAGGAAGCAGCTGAGGCATTGGTATCCCAGTGGTGGTTTAGGAATAAATCATCAGCAACACTGCCAGCCCCATCCCAAATAACTAAGGAGAAAAACCTGGAGCTTATAGGGTTGTGTCTATTGTGAATTTTCTTTACCTTACATTTAAACAAAATGTGTTTTTGCATTCAGGACAACTTTATCTTATGTGTTAATAACCACAATAACAGTGACAATAATTAAGCATTTCAATTTTTGATGACAAGGGCAAAACTAGTCTTTACAGGCATCAATCGGACTTCCTTTTTTTGCCTATCCAACAGTACATTTTCCAGTTTGTGAAATTCAGATTTGGCTTAGGAATTCTGACTTTTCCTGGCCCTCTTGTTATCTAAATCTGTTTGATTCCCTTAGAAAACAATTTAATTGTGATAAGGAGACCTCTTAATTCCTTAGAAATGTCTTTTACTTTGTTTGCTAACTTCTAAATCTTGGTGAAGAATTAGGGTTTTTCCACTTTAGGAAGTCAAGTGAAAAAAATGGAAAAATCATTCCCTGAGAGTTATGGGTTCTGGGACAGTGAGTGAAAGAAAGCTAAGGACAGATGGATTTTAAAGGTAAAGAAACTGAGTTTCAGAGAGATAAAAGGACCTTTTCTGTCCATGTGGTTAGCAGCTGCTAGGGGTAGGAATTGAACCCACATCTTGCTGACTGACTCTAGCATTCTATTGACTCTGAGTCAGTTCCTTCCAACACCTGCCCAGTAGAAGCATTTCATGGATATTTGCTATTCTGAGTTAAGTTCACCTGTACAAAGTTGCTTTGACATCCCATTCATAGCCTGTATTTTGTATGTACCTAATTATTTGCATATTGTCTTTCTATTAGAATATGAATTCCTTGGGGGCAAGGACTGTTATTTTTGCATTTTTTTGTATCCCCAGCCATTAACCCTTTGCCTAGAATATCAATAATGCTGAATAAAAGTTTGTTGGTATTGATAACGGAAATGTTTTCTTGTATAGTGTATATGGTTAACAAATGCTAACTGTTGCACAAGAAAGGCTTAATGTACCAAGAAGAAGTTAAGAGTCTACCTTTCTATATGAGTTTCCTCCGTTATCACTTCAAAATCTCCCTGCAGTTTCCACAATCATGTCCTACAAAGTGGGGCAGCACTTTATGGCAGATAGGGAAACACCCTGGGTATAATTCAATAATGCCAATAAAACTTTACATATAATCTATTTAAAAAGTGATGTTTAGGGCGGCTAGGTGGCGTAGTGGATAAAGCACTGGCCTTGGAGTCAGGAGTACCTGGGTTCAAATCCGGTCTCAGACACTTAATAATTACCTAGCTGTGTGGCCTTGGGCAAGCCACTTAACCCCATTTGCCTTGCCAAAAAAAAAAAACAACCCTAAAAAAAAGTGATGTTTAATGCCTTAAAGTTGGCAAAACCCTTAGAATACCCTATCAACCATTTCTGAACCCTTTCCCTGATTATCACTCTTGCCTAGAATGTTCATCCTCATCTTCCTTTCTTAGAAGACATGCACTCAATAAGACTTCTCTCAGGTAGCACTCTCTGTAGAAGGACCTTTCTGGAATCACGTTCTGCTCATGTCTTCCCTTCTATTTAACACTGTATGTATCTTGTTTGTTAGAGGTAGGAGTTGGACCCACATCTTGCCAACTGACTCTAGCATTCTATTGACTCTGAGTCAGTTCTTTCCAGCCCTTGCCCAGTAGAGGCACTTCATGGATATTTGCTGAAGTCAGGCCCTGTTTTGTTGTTTAAGCATCTAATAAGCTCTTTTAGATGGATTTGGAAGATAAAATACCCAGATAAGTAATTTGGTGGAAATATTGTCATTACATAGCAAGATGAGTAAGACATTACATCTAGAGATAGGAAGATCTAGTTTCACATTGGATTCACTAATTATATAATTATCAGTAATTCATTCAATGTTCTGTGCCACAGTTTCCTCACCTGTTGAATGGAGGGAGGTTGAACTTGATAAGATTTTTTGGAGTTCTAAATCTATGATCCAATTATTTATTTTACACATATAAAGGTCAGAAAGGAACAATGATTTTGCCAAGGGTCACACATGGTTAATAAAAACAGGCTTGAAACTTACTCCCAACTTAAACTAAATCATTCTGTTATTCTAACTGACATTCCTATCAAACATTCCTATCAAAAAAGTATTCTATAGATTAATTAAAATAATTCATACACATAAGTGTCAAGTATCTGAGGCTCGATTTGAACTCCCATCCTGCAGACTCTAAGGTCAGTACTCCATCCATTATACCACCTAGCTTCCCCTTATTACCTAATGAAAGAAAGATAAAAGAAAGAAAAAACTGGCTCTTCAGCAGCTAAAGTGGGGACCGAAGTATACTCCCTTAATTAAGGAGAGTATAGTGTAGTTGATTAACCTGCATGTTACCTTGGTAACCTGAGAATTAGGCTGTAAATGAAATATGTTCTGTGATAGGTACCTTTAATCAAGCAAGAGGCTCAGGGAGCATTCGGAATGAGAGAGCCACAGATCTGAGGCTTCTGGTATTTAAACTGTGGTGAGACAACACTCTCTAAAACATCACCATTACATACTAAGTGAGGAGGGAATGATCCATAATGAACCAAGTACATTTCTGTCAAACTCAGGGCTCTCATGGAAACATCCAGCTTCTGCTCATGGGATCATTCCTGCAGAATGTTGTGGTGGGGGTGGAGCCAAGATGACAGCAGGAGAAGAGCCTCTCCTAGGTTCTCTCTCCAAAATATTTCAAAAATCTTAAAATTATGACTCTAACTAAATTTTTGAGAGGCAGAACCAACAGAAAGATCCAGTGAGGCAATTCTCCAGCCCAAGGTAAACTGGAAAATAGTGCAAAATACTCTATTAGAGGGTCCACCAGAGAGAAGGAATTTCAGCCTCCCAGGGTTCCTGGGAGTCCTGGCTCCCTGCAGCAGAAGCACAACCTGGAAGATCAGCAGTGAGACCTCTGTCAGAGCGAGTGCAAAGTCCAGGCCCTCAGTGCAGTCGCAGCATTCAGGGAGGCCACAGCAGCCCAGATCCAGGAAATGGAAGCAGGCCTGCAGAGTCGCCCAACAGGAGCCTCCAGGCATCTGAGCCCTGAGTGCTCAGCCCACCGAAGATAAGGAAGTGGAGGGAGACTTCTGAGGTCTGTCCTCTGTCCCTGGAACAGGACGCTGGGGCTCTGACCACATTCAGATCCTGATTGCAGTCTAGGCCCCACATAGAGCACGGACCTTTCCCTCAGCCCCATGGCAGAGTGGTGGGCTTGTGGTCATTCACAGACCAGATCAGAGCCTCACACACTGAGGTCCTTGTTGGGGTGTCCCAATAAAACTCAAAAGCTCAGGAAGCACCCCAACCAGACACAGACTGGGGAAATGAGTGAACAGGAAAAAAAAGGAACCGGACCATGGACAATTCAAAATAGTCAGTCTGAATATGAGAAAGTCCAATCTTCTGCATCTGAAAGCTCCAAGAAATATAGAATTTGGGCTCAGGTTATGACACAGAGCTCAAAAAAAGATTTTGAAAATCAAGTAAGGGAGATAGAAGAAAAATTGGGAAAATAAAGGAGAGAGATGCAAGAAAAACATGAAAACAAAGTCAGCAGCTTAGTCAAGGAGAGCCAAAAAAATATGCTTAAGAAAATAACATGTTAAAGACCAGCTTAGGTCAAATGGATAAAACAGTTCAAAAAGTTATTGAAGAGAAGAATGCTATAAAAAGCAGAATTGGCCAGATGAAAAAGGAGATAAGAAAGCTCTCTGAGGAAAACAAATCCTTAAGTTGTAGAATAGAACTAAAGGAAGTTGATGACTTTGTGAGAAAACGAGACACAATAGATGAACAAATTTGAAGAAAATGTGAAATATCTCATTGAAAAAACAACTGATCTGGAAAACAGATACGGGAAAAATAATTTTAAAATTATTGAGACACCTGAAAGTCATGATCAGGAAAAGAGCCTTGACCTCATTTTTAAAGAATTCTTACAGGAAAATTGCCCAGATATCCTAGAAGCAGATGGTAAAATAGAAATTGAAAGAATCCATGAATCTCCCCCAGAAAGAGATAAAAAAAAACCCAGGAATATTATGGCCAAGTTCCAGAACTCCCAAGTCAAAGAGAAAATATTAAAAGCAATCAGAAGGACACAGTTCAAATTTTGTGGAGCTGCAGTCAGGATCACACAGGACTTAGCAGCAACTACATTAAGGGCTAATAGGGCTTGGAATATAATATTCCAGAAGGCAAAAGAGCTTGGAATGCAACTGAGAATCAACTGCACAACAAAACTGAACATCTTCTTCCAGGGAAAAAAATGGACTTTCAATGAAACAGGGGAATTTCATATGTTCCTATTGGAATGGCCAGAGCTGAACAGAAAGTTTGACCTTCAAGTACAGGACTCAGGTGAAGAATAGAGAGGAGGAGAAGGGTAAATTATGAGGGACTTAATGATGATGATGAATTGCATGTATTCCTGCATGGAAAAATGATGCTGATAATATTCATATGAACCTTCTCATTTAATAGAGCAGGTAGAAGGAGCATTTATAGATGAGGCACAGGAGAGAACTGCATTTGAAGATATAATATATTGTAAAAATGGATTCAATGGCTAATAGGGAAATGTAATGGGAGTAAGAGAAAGGAGAGGTGGAATAGGCTAAGATATTTCATATAAAAGATATTTGTTTGCAGTGAGCTTTTGTAATGATATGGAAGAGGGGAAGGTGAGGGGGGAATAAGGGAACCTTCACTCTCATCAGAAATGGCTCAGAGGGGCAGCTAGGTGGCACAATGGATAAATCACCAGCACTGGAGTCAGGAGTACCTGGGTTCAAATCTGGTCTCAGACACTGAATAATTACCTAGCTATGTGGCCTTGGGCAAGCCACTTAACCCCACTTGCCTTGCAAAAACTAAAAAAAAATGGCTCAGAGAGAAAACAGCATACACACTCGATAGGGTATAGACATCTAAAAGAAAAAAGGAGAGAATGGGGACAGAGGAAAGGGAGGATTGGATGACAGAGGAGAGGGTAGATCATAGGAGAGAATAGTCAGATAAAACACATTTTCTTTTTTACTTTTTGCAAGGTGCTAGGATTGGATGGCCTGTTGGGGACCATGGGGCCAGGTGGTTGCTGGGTCTCTGAGGTGGTATGTGGGCTTGGGGTCTCTTAGCCCCAGGGCCTGTGATCTGTCCACTGTGCCACCCGGCTACCCTCCAGCACATTTTTGAAGAGGGACAGATTGAAAGGAGAGAGAAAATATAATAGATGGTAGTGGAGAGTAATGGATGGAGGGAATTACAACAAGCAACAGCAACTGTGGAAAAATATGGAAGTAACTTCTGTGATGGACTTATGATAAAGAATGTGATCCACCCAAGACAGAACTGATGGTATCAGAACACAGACTGAAACACATTTTTTTCTCTTTCTTATATTTTATTTCACATGAGGTTTTATATTTTTGTAGGGGATAGGGTAGTATGTTTATTTTAGTAATATTTTAGTAATTGTAAATTAAAACAATAAAGAAAAATGGGGGGAAAAGAAATCAGTGCTATTACTTGGAAGCGAATCTCACTTTGGACCACAAATATCATTTTCCAGTTTGAACATCCATATTTTATATTACATTTAGCTAGGATGATCTTTGACTTTTTCTAAGCTTCAATTCCAACATAGAAGAATGAAGACTTAGCCACCAGTGAGGACGTTCAGAAGACGAGGCTATTGTTTTGCAAACATGTTTGTTCAAAAGCAACATCTTTGCTTTTTGCATTAAGTCTCCCAAAGTGACTTTTTTGAAGGAGGTAACTGGGCTTGAATATATAGGTTATGATTTTTGTCAAACATAAAAGTGACATTACAGTCATACTTCATATATCATGTACTTTTGTAAAATGATATGCACTCCAATGTAAAAAAAAAGAATGTTATTGTGGCTAGAATATTGCCCAAGCTAATTAAAACAAAACCCACTAAGGGTCATAGTCCTTTCAAGAGACACAGTGGTGTTGGAGGGCTAAAAAGATATATGAATACAAAATAAATTTTAAAGTTTTAGTCAGTGGCATTTTTTCCATGAGTCATCCCACAATGTGAGACCTTTTCTGAAGACGTGGATATCCTTTTGTTTAAAAAAAATTCACATACAAAGAGATATTCACTGTCTTACCCCACTTTTAATCACCATCTGTTGGCATCTTAGCTATGACTCAAAACCCAGGTCAAAAGAACCTTAGAGAGCATATAGTCCAACCTCTTCATTTTACAAAAGAGGAAAAAAGAGGAAACTGATGCTCAGAAGCTGGAAAATTATTTATCTGAGGTTATACAAGGAATTAGAAGGAGATCCAGGATGGAAAAATGGAGAGAGAGAGAGAGAGAGAGAGAGAGAGAGAGAGAGAGAGAGAGAGAGAGAGAGAGAGAGAGAGAGAGAGAGAGAGAGAAACAGAAAAGATAAATATAGTTGGGTAAGTGATAGAAAGAACATTTATTAAACAGTATGTACCAGATGAGATTTCAAATACAAGAAAATAAGGGGGTCTCAACTTACTCTCTCAAAGAATTTACATTCTTTTTCAAAATAATTTTGAAATTAGCAAGAATTTACTTTTTATCCATTCCACTTCCCCACCCATTGAAAATGAAGGGGGTGGGGGAGAGGGAGAGGGAGAGGATAGAAGGAAGGATGGAGGAAGGAAGGAAGGAAGGAAGGAAGGAAGGAAGGAAGGAAGGAAGGAAGGAAGGAAGGAAGGAAGGAAGGAAGGAAAAGACAGAGAGAGAGAAAAGGAAGACTTTAAGATCATATAACCATAAACAAGCAAAGTTGTCTTATTGTCTCTATCCAAAATTTTTTTTCATTCAGCATGTTAGTCCATTATCTCTCTATCATGAAGTGTCACTCTTCTCCATCAGTCCCCTGGAATCATAATTGATCATGGCATTGATCAGCATTCTTAAGTCTTTCTAAACTATTGATTTTTACAATGCTGAGATTATGATATAAATTGTTCTCCTAGTTCTGGTCACTTCAATATGAATCAAATCCTACAAGTCTTCCTAGGTATAACTGAAACCATTTTGTTCTTTGTTCCTTACAACCCAATAGTATTCCATCACATTCATAGACCACAATTTGTTCAACCTTTCTCCAATTTATGGATGGCCTGATGGAATTCTATGAAAAACAATCAAAGAACATTAAATTATAGCTCCTAAAGAGTAGGGATTTTCTTTTATCTTTCTGTATATAACCATGGTTTAGTACAATGCTTAACACATTTAATAAATTTGCTTAATAAATGTTTATTGACAGAGTAATTAATCCCAATATTTAAAAAAACTGCAAAAAATAGCAAGAGAGCCTAGAAAATTCCTTCTGTGAAATTTGGTTAATAATTAAACTAGGAAGAGTTAAGAGGGAACAAAAATTATAGATCAATATTCCTAATGAATATTGGTACGATAATGTTAAATAAAATTTTGGCCAAGAGGCTACAACAAAAACTTAGTTTTATATATATATATATATATATATATATATATATATATATATATATATATATATATATATATTAGAAATGTTAGTTTGGTTATAGTTAGTATATATATATGTATATATATATAGTTAGTTAGTTAGTATATACATACATATATATATATATATATATATATATATATATATATTAGAAATGTTAGTTTGGAGTAATATGAGGAAAATTATAACTCAATTAGCCATGTTAATAACAAAAACAAAAATATCATGAAATTATGTCAATAGATAGAAAAAAGAGCTTTGGCAAAATAAAATCCCTATTTCATTAAAAAAAACTTGAAAACCCAGGATTAAACGAATATTTAATATTAAATAGCATGTATCTGAAGGCAAGAGCCAGTATTGTATATAATGTGAATAAACAAGATTCCTTTCCAACAAAATCAAGGGGTAAGCAAGGATGTCTATTATTAGCACTATTGGCATAGTGCTAAAAATTTTAGCTATAATAAAATGAAAAAAAATGAGAAATAAACAGGTAAAGATGACTTTTTCTATATGATATCATAGTATGCTTAGAGAACTCTAAAGTCAACCTAAAATTCATTGAAACAATGAATATTTTCAGCAAATATTCAGGATATAAAATAAACCCCCATAAGCCAAAAATCTTGTATTCTAATAGGTGAAAACAAAATCTAAGGGGGGAGACTGGAAAATAGGAGAGGTAGGTAGGTAGGAAGAAAGATACCCATGAGGAACCAGGGATGGGAGGTGGGTCAGTCCTGAGAATGAATTAATCTGGGGATGAAATGGGTATGGCTAGGACCCTCTCATGAACTGGTGATACATATTGGCCAGGACTCTCCAATCAGGAAAGAAAGACTCAGAGGACAGGCATCTCCAGTATCTGGGTTTCCCAACTTCCTGTCTAGTATTACTCCTACCATATCAAGATAGTCAGCAAATATTTAAATGGCTACTATATGCTAGATACTTAGCTAAATGAGAGCAGTTAGAACCAAAAATGAAACTACTGTTAGGAAAAAGGAGTATGAGAAGGCAATAACTGTAACCTTATATATTAAAAAGCAGACAGATTACCTTTCCAACAGATTACCTCATCTTTATAGACCAGGCTACGGTTTTTCTGGTAGTAATGCATGGATGTGAGAGTTGGACTATAAAGAAATCTGAACACTGTAGAATCAATGTTTTTGAGTTGTGATGTGGGAGAAGTTTTGAGAGTTCCTTAGCAAGGAGATTAAATCAATCAATACTTAAATTAATTCATGCTATTCACTTAAATGGCAAATAATGAAGCTAAAGCTTAAATACTTTGACCACATAATGGGAATATAGGAATTCTCAGAGAAGACCCTAATATATTGGAAACTATAGAAGGCAAAAGTAAAAGGTGACAGCAGAGTTTGGGGTGGACAGATAGTATCATGGAAACAATGAACATGCATGCCCTTTGATTCTGAGAGATAGTGGAGGATAGAAGGGTCTAGAATGCTTTGGCCAAGGGTTGGACATGACTGATTGACTGAACAAAAGCAACAGCACTGTGCTAAATGTTACCTTTTATACAGTGGATATAGAATCAAGAAAACTGGATAAAAATTCTGTTCTGTCATTCACTTCTTGTGTGACCTTGGGCACATTTATTTGGTCTTCAGTTTCCATATCTCTTAAATTGGTTTAGAGAGGGGTTGAACTAAATGATTCATGAGATCCTTTCTCATTCCAAATGTAAGATTGTGCAATTGTCAATGAAAAAAAATATAATGGAATAAAACTAGCTATCATCCTGACCATGATATGCGATTAGATGGCATTAGATTGGCTAGAGAAGAAAGGTAGATGACTACTTAAATGTGAAGATGAGAACACTGGATATTCTTTGGGAAAATTATATAAAGCTTTCCTGAAACAAAAGCCTGTCATAAACACCAACTTTATTCCTGTGATTCTACCAAACACCGAATGCCACAGTCTCCAAGAACAAAATTATGGGTCACCCAAAGGGTAATGGAGAAGAGCAACACATTGTAGATTACAACATGTTACCAGTGAAGAATTATACAAGAGAAATTACCAAAAATATAATAACAGTGAAATATGGGACCAGAAGAGAAGATGGGTCAATCAGGTAGCTAGATTGAGAGATAAATAACAAACAACTAATGATATCCATCGGTACATACACAATGTCAAAAAAATGTACAAGAAGGTCCTCTATGGAAGATTTATAGGAAGATATGGACAAAAATTAAGACAGGGTGGGAATGTGTGGATAGGTTGTACTCTGCAGTTTTGGGGAAATGTACCCATATCAAAGAGATAACAATTTAACAACAGTATCAAAGAAGATATTATTGACAGAAGATTACCACTAAAATGTACATGTGTTGCTGGGAAAGGTTGACTTACGGACAAGAGTGAAAACTGCTACATCTGACAATGGACTTTAAAATTTAAAATTTAATTTATATTAATTACTCTATAACAAGGCGCAGTACTCAATCCTGGATTCACAAAAATTAGGACCAAAATTCCTGCCCTCACAGAGCTTCCATTTTACTCAGGGGAAAGGGAACAAATACAAAATATATGCAAGTCAATACTAAGTATCTGCAAGATCATTTCCAAAAGGATATAATGCCAATAATGGGAGAAATTAGAGATAGAGATAAGAAAGGAGTGTATTCTATGTATGTATACCATTTGGTAAGTAGACCGATAGTACTTACCAGTGATGAGAAGACCACGGCCTATCAAAAATAACAAATGGACCAATCAGAATAAAATAAATAAGACATAAAGGAGAATAATACAAAATAAGATCAGACGAGAATGGGAGACATATTGTGAAGAATTTTAAATGCCAGGCAAAACATATTCATATTAATAAAATTAATGATTTTTTTTTGAGTTGAAGAATAGGCTATGTGACATTAACAAGGGGCTAGATCAATAATCTAGCAGTCTACATTTGGCTTCTATGTGCAGGATGAAATGAAGAAGCAAGATCAATTTGGAAAGAGCTGCAATAATCCAGTAAAGAGATGATAAGGACCTGACCCTAGGTGAAGGCTAGATGAATGGAGGTAAAGGTAGAGATATAATAGATGCTGTGGAGATGTGGACACGGCATGGGGGGGTTACAGAAAGAAAAAAGTCCAGAATGATTCCAAGATTGTGAACCTAAATGGCTAGATAAACAAAACAGAGACATTTGGAGGAAGTGTCAGTATGACGTGATAGGCTGTGGATTGGAGATTGTTCCATTTTGCACATGATGAATTTGAAATGCCTACAGGCACTTCATCTATTAATGATCATGTGCCTAAATCTAGAACATGGGGATCAAAAGACAAATATCTAATATATTGATGTAGTTTTTTGGAAAGAGTGTCATATTTCCAACGAGAGAAAAATTTCTTTATCATTGCCTCTTGAAGATATTCAAGTGTTTATCACTTAGAGATGGAGTTCATTGACAACTTCAGGGAGAAAAACATAGGGTACTTGGTGAGATTATTAGGGAGTCACCAAAACCAATACTGTTGATTAATAACACCTTTGGGTGGGGCACCCCAGCAGGGAATCCTGGCAACTTGGAAGCACTAATCATGTGATGAAAGATGAGAAAGAGAAGAGGAAGGTACTAAAAGTGGGATGGGGAGGGAAGAAGAGGAGAGCAGAAAGAAGAACTAAGGTTACCATAGTTTTTCCAAGGGCTGTCCTATGATATGAAAGAAGATTAATTGATAGGAAAGTTGCAAAGAAGATTGAGTAAGCAAAATTCAATTTTATTGAATGTTGAAAAGGACCTCAGAGGCTTTCTAATTCAATTTCCTAGGACAGTTCCCTATTGATTTGTCCCATTAACTCTCATGACAGGAGGATTTCTTTTCTTGCAAAACTATTAAAAACAAGTTGAGATTTCCTGCAACCAATGAAATGCTCAAATGTCCATCTAACACTAAAAGATCAGGATTAAAACACAACAGGAAATATCAGACACAGAACAGATGCCAAAATTTAGATGTGGTTTAAGCTCTCCAGGAAAAAAGCATGCCAACAGAATGATGGATTGGAGCAAGAACAGTTCTCCTTTAACTAGGTTTTATTCTGCATGGCATCAAATAAGCAGAATCAGTGATATTCTGCAAAGATAGACAGCATCTGTCTTCTGAAAGGTAATCTATAAAACTGTTCATCTCTCCAGTAAATAAAGAAGCAAATGAAAGTGCACTAATAACTGCAAGACTAAGATAATATTAAGATGACAGGATAATACTAAGACCTGATGTCAGCATCTCTAAGTTGTTGGGTAAGAATCAGTACTTAAGATGTTTTTCCTTGTTAATCACACTGTGTTTAATCTAAATGGGGGGGTTACTAGATGTCAAGTTATGCTTCATTTTTTTTATTTTGGATGGACAGTGGTCACAGGACTAGGCAGAAAATATACAGGCTGAGACAAAAAGGAGATTGGGAATCTGGTCCTGTCCCTGCTATTCAAAAATTAGCCTAGTAGTCTTCATTTTCCTGATTTAGTCAAAACATTTTCATTACATATATATATATATATATATATATATATATATATATATAGATAGATAGATATAGATATATAGATATATACATATAGATATATATATATGGACCATAGCTATGGTGAGTCAATTTAGAGCCTTAGATTGAGGAGACAAAGAAGAAACTGAGGGTAATATAGAGTTGAAAGAGGTAACACTCATAATGGGAGAGGAATTCACAAAACTAGAAGACAGAAGAAGATATGTTTAGCAGGTCAAAGAAGACCAAGTTGTGATGGCAGCATTCTAAGAATATGTCCTATTAGTTGAGCTGTTATTTTCTATTGCCCTGCCTATGAACAATATGGAAAAACCATTTCTTCCATAGTTTCATAGTCTCTTTATGTTAGTATTACCTATCTACCCATAAACCTTTGCAGTGATGTCAAACTCTCTAGAAGTACAGATGGAGTTTGAGTCCTGATTCTATACTGTTACTATGACTCATCATGGTCCAGACTCAACATGGCATAGTTACTCAAACCAACTAATTTTCTGATGTTGAACTTGTAGCATCTGGGGAGATGAAGGACATGAAATTCCTGAAAAATTATCCTTCCCCCTCCTGGGATTTAGTTTCCTTATCAGCAAAATGAGTTTTATGATACTAGATCTTTACCTATCTTACACAGTTGTTTAGATTGTCTTCTAAGAAGAACTAGGGCTCCTAATATCATGAGGGCACAGCCATCAATGCTCTCTGCAGTATCCACCTGATCCACCTAACTCTGACCTGCAGCTCCAAAAAACTGAACCATGCACAGTGACTACACCCTGTTTCAACAGATAGGCTGAAGGATCTCAAACCTATTGGTGAATTGGGGTGGGGGGGTCTACTACCACAAGCATGCAATGACTTTCCTGGGAAGAAAAGGCAGATGTCAACAATTTGTTCCAATGGCCATGAAAGCAGGTAAAACAGGCATTGTGGAGAGCTTAGAGCTTGTTAGACATCAAAGATACCAAGGTCATCTATTGTATCCCAAGCCCATCATCCTTTGTCCAGACTTTGGTCTGCCACCGGGTTGTGATGACTCTGGAAATAAGTGAGGCCAACAACTTTGCACAATTCTTCCTCACTTAAGTCCAATTTATGCACAAATCAAAAGACGTCATTCATACCATTTAACCATTTTTATCTATCTCAGTCCTAGGGTGATAGGCAAGTGATGAAGCAGTAGGTATGTTCACATTGGGAGCTATAACCTTATATAAGGTACTCCAGACCACTTGAAGTAGCAGTGGGATTCACCAGTCCCCTGGGGTTCTGAGAAATCTTTCAAGGATTGCAATGGTGTGAGGAAGGGGCTTCAAAGGTGCCCTAAAATTTTCTTCTTCCCTAACCATCATTACCATTGCAGGTGGGACCCCACCCTGCAGTTAAAACACAAGAAAGTACATACAAAAACTTTCACAAAGATGATTCCACTGACCATTGGTAGATGAACTATGTGCACACTTATTGACAATACAAAATCAAATTGACCTGAAAAAATGAATAGTTCTTGTGATGGAGAATTCAACAGGTAGTACATTCAAATAGCAACCCTGAGTGAAACAAGACTGGCAAATGAAGGCCAACCAACTGAAGTTGGAACTGGATACACATTTTTGCTAGAGTAGCTGCAATGAAAGGGAGCTTTGTAAAACTGGTATAAATTCTGCAATCAAAACTAATCTACTCAACAAGCTTGTGTGCCTAGCAAAAAGAATGAACAACATGCTCATGATAATGAGATTACCTCTTGGAAGAAAATGCCATGCTTCCATCATCAGTGTCTAGCTCCCATTCATGATGAATGCTGATGAAGTAAAAAAAACTTATGAAGACCTGGAGACCTTTATCCTCAATGTGCCAAAAGAGGACAAACATAATTCTGGGTAACTTTAAGGCTGGAGTAAACTTGGATAGTTAGGTGGCACAGTGGCTAGAACACTAGCCTTGGTATCAGGAGGATGGGAATTTGAACACTTGACACCTGACATTTACTAGTTGTGAGACTTCGGGCAAGTTACTTTACCCTGATTGTCTCATGTCCAGGGCCATCTCCAGGTGTCCTGGTTCATACATGACCACTGATGACTCCAGAGAAAATGGTGCTGTTAACTTATCCCAGCATCCCTTCACTCAAATCCAAATCATGTGCTTTTCATGGCATCACCTCACTGATGTCATGGTATTCTTTGATAATGAAGGAAACATCATCATCATCATCACCATACATGAACTTTGGGAGGAATGGAGCTGAAAACAGCAACGGCAATAATCGCTAACTAGAGAAGACTCGTGCATCTCATTTTCTCCTCATCACCGACACTGATTTCCATTTACCTTAACACAGTAATACTTTGTGGATGCACCCTCATAGACTGTGCTTGTAAGGAAAAGAGGCAGGCAGGAAATGAGAGTGACAAAAGCAGCAGAGAGCTACACTGATCATAGACATATCCTCTCTAATCTAAAAAGCCGTATTCAGCTACCAGAAAAATTAATGTCAACAGATTAGAGTGCCTCCCTTAGTGGGAACAATGTGTTGCTTACTTGGAGGGTAAGTTGAGCCAAGACACAAGTTGGCAACAGTGGAGCAGGAAAAAGTGGGCAGCTTTAAGAGATTTGAGGTACAGCACTGTATATGCTCGTCTGTATCAGAATACTCACAAACATCAGGAGTAGTTGGATGAAAATAATAGGGAAATTCAGAATCTGCTAAGTGAAAAATGAGAACTCACAGGGTATACGAGCAGGATAGTTCATTCATCTCTAAGAAGATAGCATTTTATTCTATCAAAAGTTAAAGTACAAACAAAGGTTAGAGAGATACAGGATTCCTCATTCTGAAAGAAGACAGACAAAATTCCGTTTTATGCTAACAATAACAATACAAAGTGCTTTTATGATGTCCTGAGGGCTATTTATGGGTCAAAGACCTATAGTGCATTTCAATTCAGTGTCAATTGAGTCACATTGATTAGTAATAATCATAGGTAATAGATATCCTAGAGATCATAGATGAGCATGAATAAAATAGGACATGACCCTAAAGAGACCTCAACAGACCATCATCAATCAATGCTGAAGTCATTGACTATTTACCTCAAGCAGAAGTCAATCCCCCTCTAGATGAAGTTCTACCTGAAGAGGTTTCGAATGCCATTAAGCTCCTTTCATGAGGCAAAGCATGTGGTGTTTTTTCTTTTCCAGCTAAGATTTACAAGGTGGGAAGTCCATTGTGTATACAAAAGCTGAGTGAAATTTTCTGGGTTATATGGCAAGAGGAGTTCAAGGATGTCTCCATTGTCTATCTCTGTAAAGATAAAGGGAATAGGTTGTCCTGTGATAATCATGAGACAGGGAACTTAGTCAGTACTGGCAAGATTCTTGTCACCTCCCAGGGAGCCAGTGTGGCTTCAGGAAGGGTTAAGAATAATCTATAAGAGGGGCAGCTAGGTGGTACAGTGGATAGAGCACCAGCCCTGGAGTTGGGAGGATCTAAGTTCAAATGTGGCCTCAGACACTTATTAATTACCTAGCTGTGTGACCTTGGGCAAGTCACTTAATCCCATTGCCTTAATAAAAATTTAAAAAAAATTTTAAAAAGAATAGTCTATATGGTATTTTCTACCTATTCAGGAGAAATGCCAGAAACAGAACAAAGATCTGAACATAATGTTTGCATATCTGACCAAGAACTTTGAAACTCTTAGTAATGAGGACCTATGGAAAATTATGTCAAAACTTGGTAACTCAGAGAAGTTCATCATTATTGCATTTCAATTTCACGATTGCATGCTTGCCTGGGTCCTTCACAATGGACATTGCTTTCACATTTTCCCAGTCACCGATGGAGTCAAGCAGGGCTGGGTGCTTGCTCCCTTGCATAAACATTATGGTTTTTGGCATAATATTTTCAGCCATGTTGCCAAATACCTTCAATGAGGATGAACATGGATCAACAGCTACCACATTGATGGTAAATCCTCCAATTTGAAAAGGTTTAATCTACGGCAAAAGTGGAAGGAGGGCTGTTTGTAGATGATCAGGTACTCAAAGCAGCTTCTGAAGCTGAGAAGCAACAAAGGCTGTTTTGGCTAATTTTGGCCTAACAACCCCAAGAAAACACAGGTGCACCATCAGTCAGCACCAAACCATCCATATATGGAACCTTCGGTTACAGCAAATAAAGAAGTTTTAAATGCTGTGGATAAGTTCACTTACCTTGGCAGTGTACTTTCCAGGAATGGACACATTGATAATGAGATTGACACAGTCAGTTTAATGTTTGGGAGGCTTCAAAGGAAAGTATGGGAGAGAAGATATATTAGATTGACTACCAAAATGGAGGTTCTACAGAACTATTGTGCTCATCTCATTGTTATATGTCTAGGGGACCTAGCCAATTTGCCAGAGAAATGCCAGGAATCTGAATCACTTTTATTTGAATTGTCTTAGGAAGATTCTGAAGATTAGATGATGAAGATACAAGAAAATAAGATAAGAGCAAAAATGTTCAAATTAAACTGCCAAGCATTCAAACTCTATTGTATAGGGCATAACTCCATTGGACTGGCCGTGTTGTCCAATTGACAAATGTATGCTTTCCTAAAAGACTATTTTA
Source organism: Macrotis lagotis (assembly GCF_037893015.1). NCBI lineage: Eukaryota > Metazoa > Chordata > Mammalia > Peramelemorphia > Peramelidae > Macrotis > Macrotis lagotis. Next base: position 37,390,220 of record NC_133659.1, on the reverse strand, counting down.
TAGAAAAATCACACAAGACAAGCACTCGGGGGGGGGACAAAAAAAGCAACATAAGGATATTCCCAGAGTATCTCGAAAATTTTGGAATTAATTGTGTGGCATGGGAGACACTGACGCAGGACCACCCAGCATGGTATGCCTTCATCAGAGAAGGCCCTAAGCTCTATGAGCAAGGTAAAATTATAGTAGCTCAAAATAAATGCAAGAAACACAAATTTAGAAAATCTACATCAAATGTTCACATGTACTATCAATTCCCAAATTGTGGTAGAGTATTCCAAGCTCATATGGATCTGAACAGACACAGTAGGACATACTACCTTGACTCTAGCATACTGATATTATTTTGTCCTCTTTAAGAAAGAATGACAACAACCAACCTGTATTGCTTTCTGCTTAAACAATGAATGATGAATTGAGACCTAGGTGACAGGATCCCATAAGAGATTTTGTGGTAGAGTCAGATTTAGATGTAGAAATAATAGATGACTTCCAATACCTGTGATTTTCAGGGTACTGGGAAGGTTCCATAATCCCCACTAGAAACAATTACCTATAAGCTCAATGATGCTAAAAAGCTATTTTCTTGGGAGTTTACTTAGCCTAAGTACCAGAAGATCATGCTAAAGAGAGCCAACTTATAACTGGTATCTAAAGTAGCATCCATGAAGCAGGTATCATCCCAGAGAAAGGTTATATAGTAACTTAAATTTAGTCTGAATTCTTAAGTATTCTTAAAATTTTTCAGTGACTCCCTATATTCTAACTAAGGAGAAGCTTGGTGGTGCAGTGGATAGGGTCCCAGAGCCATAGTTAAGAACATCTGAGGGGGCGGCTAGGTGGTGCAGTGAACAGAGCACCGGCCTTGGTGTCAGGAGTACCTGGATTCAAATCCGACCTCAGACACTTAATAATTACCTAATCGCGTGGCCTTGGGCAAGCCACTTAACCCCATTGCCTTGAAAAATCTAAACAGAAAATTCTAAAAAAAAAAAAAAAAAAGAAGATCTGAGTTCAAATCCTCAGACACTCACTAGTTGTGTGATCCTAGTCAAGTCACTTGATCCTATTTTGTGCAACCAGTTTCCATTAGGTATTAATGATGCCCATTCAACTAAATCTAATTTCTCAAGGCCTCAGGTAGTAGGTTGTAGAGCAGACATTTGACTTAAATCTCAACATCACACAAGTACACACACACACACACACACCAAAATTTAAATGAGAATTTCCAACGTGCCTCTGATGGGCATATATCTGTCAGATAAATCCAACTCTCTAGTCTGTTTCTATTGAATGTTCCTATACCTGTGTCCTCTTTTTTATCATCTTAAAAGTTATTTTTGCAGTATTATAACATAGTTATTTACTTCTGTTCTGTGAACTACCTTCAGTTATACCCATTTTCCCTTCAGACCTCTTTAATTATGACTCTGGTCTCCTCGTTGGGCCTTCCCCTGAAATTCATAATCAAAACATGGATAATTAGGAAGTTTTCGAGGTTGGAATAGTTGATTTGGTAACAATGCCACCTGCTGCACTGGGGATGCGTTGAGGGTAATTACTTAATGGTGGATAACTCAGCAGGCCCAGTCCACTGGTTCCCTCCACAAAACCCTTCTCATTTTCTAGTAAATTAATGTCTCCTTTCCTAGACATATAGATTTTCTGTCATGCAGATGCTCTTCTGCTACTAGAGATGCATCCAGGCTCTGCTTTCCTATCACTGGGCAATTCTCCATAGATAACGAGAGCCGAATGTATTATGCATGCTCTAGTCTTCTAATAAATAAAAGGATTAACATGTTTGCAGCTGCCAGTGTGGGCTGTTAATTTGGTCTTTCAGCCAACCGTGTGTGAAGGAAACGAAATGAAGAAGCAAAAATGGTCTTACCCTTTACTGGTACACAAGGAAAAGTGGAGCATTTTTAACTGCTCCCTTATCGTATTAGGTAAAGAAAAAGTAAATGAATTTATTCCCTCATTTATTCTCCCCAGTCTAATTCTACTGGGTGTAAGGAGGGGGAGTCCAGGGAATGTTCATCTTCAGATAACATGTGGCCTGGCTCCCAGTTCATTTATAATCAAGACTCTGACAACTTTGAGACAATCCTCTGATCAGTGTAATTGATAAGCATTGGAGAGCCATTCATTAAAATTCAATTCACATCCCCGCAATCTTCAGAAAATTGGACATTAATAACAGAGAGATCTTTATTAACTTTAAAATGAATGATAATAACAAAATTTGATCATTTTAAATAACAGGTAGATTCCATTTAAGCCAATTCAACATATAATAATAATAAATTATTGAATACATGCTATATATTGTGATGCAGACAAGGGATAATGACTGGATCTATGATTGTCATTGATATAGAGACATTCCAAGTTTGGAAATTTCTTCCACCAAGGCAGGATGGCGCCTTCTCTTCAATCTTAAGAGATTTTCCAAAAATGCCAAGAGTTTAACGGACTTGCCCATGATGGCTCAAAGGCAGAATTTAACTCTAGAGCTTCTTGGTTTAGAAGCTGATAATCCTGACCTCAATAATTACATTTAATTTTGAGTAAATATAATAAGTATATAAAGAATTTCAACTATTTGTAGCATTCTCATTCCTGCTTAACCCTTTTGACAGTAGAGGGACCCTGGAATTGACAGACAGTGATGAAGACTTAAAGACCAGTGAAATTAGGCAGCTAGATATTTTCCAATTGGTTATAGTTCCTTTTCCACCTCCATGCCTTTGCAAAGCTATATCCTTTGTCAAATATGATCCTTCCTCACCTTTTAGAAGTCCTAGATTCCCTCAAAGGCAACGCAGTTGCCACCTGAGCTGCCTTTTCCGATTCAGTCTCATTGTTTTCTTTCTCTCTTGAAATTATTTTGAATGACTGTGCATACTTTGCCTTTGCTTGTATCCCCTCAGAAGGGCTTAGCGAAGAGACTACAATGTTTTGACTTTGTACCATCATAATAGATGTCATTGAGGGAAGGGACTACAATATTCTGGCTTGGTACCTCCATATAATAATGTAATAAATGCTTAATCTATTTCCATGTGAAAAGAAAGAGGACAGTATGGGAAAGGGCAGAAGACCAGAGGATGTGACTCATTTTAACAAAATTAAGGAGTGGGTGATAAGGCTGGGGTCAAGTTATATGTGGATTCAAGTGATATGGAACCAGGTAAAGGAATTTGAACTTTGTCTAGATCAGTGAGCTCCAATTTTGCTTGACAATTTACATAAATGCCATATGTTTATATTTACATATTTATAAATTAAATATAGAATCTCAACAACACTAAAAGATATACATAATGTGCATGTGTACATGTATACATGCATGCATATATATATGTGTTTATATGTATGAATATATATATGTATATATAATTTCTTGTTGTTATTCAATCATGTCTAACTCTTCATGACAGTATGGACCAACTGTCTATGGGATTTTCTTGGTAAGGATACACTGGAGGGATTTATCATTTCTTTCTCTGGTTTTATTTAGTCAGAGGTGAAGTGATGTGTTCAGGATCACACAGCTAGTAAGTGTCTAAGGTCCAATTTGAACTCTTTATCTTTGATTTTTCTACCTTGAGGCCAGTGCTTTCATCCACTGTATCACTAGCTACCCTATATACACACAGGAACTGTTGTACTAATAATGTATAAATTGAAATGTATAATTTCAATGTACAAATAGAAATGTATAAATTGAAATGCATAAATGTATAAATTGAAAAACAAAATAAATATAAAAATATTTGGTTCTAGAGTCAATAAGGGGAGACTGGTGACTGTTGAATAGAGATGAAACCTGTGCTTTAGGAAAATCTCTGGCAGATGTATTTAGAATGGATTGGCTTCAACAGTTCTGAACTTTTTTGTGAGTCAGGGAGCCTTTGAAAGTCTTAATAAAGCCTGTGGACTACATCTCCAAAAGAATATTTTTAAACAAATCAAATAAAATACATAATATTACAAAGGAAGCCAAATCTATTGAAATGTAGTTACCAAATTAGCTTTGAAACAAGAATTTCACAGAGCTCAGAGGGGGAAAAAACACCTGGATTAAAGAGGAGAGACTTGAAAGAGGGAGACTAACTAGTTGAAATAAGATGATAGATACCTTGAAGGTCAGATGAGAGTTTTTAAAAAGATGACTTTTAAAGACCCCTTCAACTCTGAATGTGTGTTTCAGTGACAAGATACTACTGTCTAGTCAATACTTGTCCAACTGGTCCATAAAAATATCATAGAAAATTTGCCAAGTGTTTTACTGAAACCTCAATACCACTGTCATGGGTAGTCTTCCCTACTCCCTCCACAATCACCATTGACCAGTCTGGTGATCTGGTCAATAAAGGAGTAAAGTTAGTCTAGCATGAACTCATCTTGATAAAGTCATGTTGGTTTTGTGTGTTTGCCATTTTATTTTCTATTATTTCTATTATTCATTAATTGTGTCTTTAATAAACAGAATTTTGCCAGCAATTGAAATCAAGTTCACTGACTGATTGCTTTGACTCCTTCTTGGTCCTAGAAAGAGCTTGTTCTACAAATTTGAATCTAGAATGCCAAGAAAGACCACCTGGGAGGTGATTGATTACTCACTACTGCAGATCTTTATACAGCCTGGCTAGCTACTTTTTAAATAACAAATGTTGAATCTAGATTTATTTTATATTATTACAATAATTTTGTTATAAGAGTAAACATAAACCCCACTCACCCCCCAAGAAGATGTGAAACCTCAAGAACAGTGAGAGAGAAAAGAAAAAATGTGCTTCAGTCTCTGTTCAGATTCCAATGTCTCTGTCTCTGGGGTGAGTTGTTTTCTTTATCATAAGTCCACCAGAGAAGTTGCTTCAATACTTTTCCCACAGTTGCTATTACTAGCTGTATTTCTCTTCACTCTATTCCTCCCCTCTCTCATTTATTCTATTCTCTCTCTCCTTTCATCCTGGCCCTGTACAAAAGTGTGTGGTATCTGAGTACCCTCCCCCTCAATCTTCCCTCTCTTCTATCACCTATTCCCCACTTCCCTCCCCCATTCCCCCTTGTCCCATCCCTTTCTTATCATTTTTTCTCTAGGGTAAGATAGATTTCCTTGCCCTATTAAGTGTGGTTATGTTATTTCCTCTCTGAGCCATTTCTGATGAGAATGAAAGCTCACTCATTCCCCCTTACCTTCCCCCATTCCACTCCATTGAAAAAAACCTTTTTCTTGACTCTTATGTGAAATTTCTTAGCTTCTTCTTCATCTCCTTTCCCTTCCTCCCAGTACTTTCCTTTATCACCCATTGACTCCATCTTTTTACTCTATTATACCATTGTATTCGGTTCCTTCCTGTGCCCTGTCTATATATGCTCCTTCTAACAGCTCTTACGAATGAGAAAGTTCATATGAGTTATCAATATCTTCTCATGCAGGAATATAAACAATTCAATATCATTAAGTTCCTCATAGTTAGTCCTTGTCTTCCACTCCCTCTATGGATCACCAGAGTCCTGTACTTGGAGATCAAACTTTCTATTCAGCTCTGATTGTTTCAACAGGAAAGTTTGAAAGTCCCCTGTTTCATTGAAAGTCCATCTTTTCCCCTGAAAAAAGATGTTCAGTTTGACTGGGTAGTTGATTCTTGGTTGCAAACCAATATCTTTTGCCCTCCAGAATATCATATTCCAATACCTATGAGCCCTTAATGTAGATGCTGTCAGATCCTGTGTAATCCTATGAAGCCTTGGTAGTTGAATTATTTGTTTCTGGCAACTTTTAGAATTTTCTCTTTGATTTGAGAGTTTTGGAATTAGGCTATAATATTCCTGGAAGTTTTTCTTTTGGGATCTCATTCAGGAGCTGACCGGTGAATTCCCTCAATTTCTATTTTACCCTCTGCTTTTAGGATCTCAGGGCAATTTTGCTATATTATTTCTTGAAAAATGAAGGCTCTTTTACTGGTCATGACTTTCAGGTAACCCAATAATTTTTAAATTATTTCCTCTGGTTCTGTCTTCAAGGTTGGTTGTTTTTTCCAATGAGATATTTCACATTTTCTTCTAATTTGGGGGAGTTTTGGAAGAGTTTTGTTTCTTCCTGATTTCTTGCAAAGTCATCAGCTTCCTTTAGTCCCATTCTGCATTTGAAGCAATTATTTTCTTCTGAGAGCTTAAAATCTCCTTCTCCAGCCAGCCAATTATGCTTTTTAAGGCATTCTTCTCCTCATTTGCCTTTTGTTTTGCTTTTTTCCATTAGGCCTAAACTGGTTTTTAACATACTATTTTCTTCAGTATTCTTTGTATTTCTTTCACCAAGTTGTTGATATGGTTTTCATGATTTTCCTGCATTGCTCTCATTTCTCCTCCCAATTTTTCCTCCACCCCCCTTAATTGCTTTTCAAAGTTTTTTTTTAATCCCATCCATAGCCTGAACCTATTTCCTATTTCTCTTAAAGGTTTTGGATATGGAAGCTTCGATTTTTGTCGTCATCTGAGTATGTATTTTGATCTTCTATGGGACTGGGAAAATATATCACTCAGTCTTTCTGTGGGTTCTGCCCCTCTAAATTTTGGCTAAAGTCATAATTTGACCACTTTTGGAGTTTGGGGGGGGAAGGAGCTCCTAGGAAATGCAACCTTCAATCCACCATCTTGGCTTCACCCTGGCTAACTACTTCTTAGGGATTTTTATAGGGAGCATTGCCACTTGGGTTTAGATTGATCAATTGATCTCTGAAGTTCCCAACCCCAAGGAACCAAATTTTATTTTATTTTTTAGAAAGATTTTATTTATTTTTAATTTATTTTTTTATTTTATTTATTTATTTGTTTGTTTGTTTTTCTCCCATTTTTGCTTCCCTCCCCCCACCCCCCACAGAAGGCATTCTGATCGTGTTTAGGTTGGTTCCATGTTATACATTGATCTCAGTTGAATGTGATGAAAGAAAAATCATATCCTTAAGGAAGAAAAATAAAGTATGTGATAGTAAAATTACATAATAAGATAATTGTTTTTTTCCTAATTTGAAGGTAATAGTCTTTGGCCTTTGTTCAAAGTTCCTAAAGCTTTCTTTGGATACAGATGGTATTCTCTACTGCAGATAGCCTGAATTTGTCCCTGGCTGTTGCACTGATGGAATGAGCAAGTCAATCAAGGTTAATCATCACCCCCATGTTGCTGTTTTTTAAAGGACACTAAAATATTGAATAATTATTTTCAAAGATTGCAAAATCTTTAAATTTATGACATTTATACCTGGAAAGCACTTTCACTCCTTTGGTATCATAGAAGCTAATTAGCAAGAATGATTAAATTAAGAAACTAATAAAGGATATTTCCTGCCACTTTAATGAGTTCTCTCCTCCCAAAAAAGTTATGTTTATTATGAATATATTTATATTTATGTAATCTGCTATTTCTTTTTGCCATCACTGCCAATAGAGTAGCTAGATGGTCCTGAAGACAGGAGGATCTGAGTTGAAATCTAGTGTCTGACACTTTCTAGCTATGTGACCTTGGGCAAGTCACTTTACCATGATCGCCTTGCATCCTGTGCCATCTCCAGTCATACTGATTCATTTCCGACCTATTGAATCCAGATAACATTGGAGGAAAAAGTGAGGCTGAAGACATAGCACAGCATGCCCTCATCAAATTCACATGTATGTCATGTCATCACCTCCCTGATGTCATGGTCTTCTTTAAGAATGAAAGTCAGACATCATCGTCATGAAATGCTAAGAGAATATAAGCTAATTGAGGACAAGGACTAATTTTTTGTTTTTATGTTTAGATTCCTCCTACCCAGTTTTGCCTTAGCACAGTGTCTTGAATATGTGCTAATAAATATTTGTTGAATTCAATTGAATTGTATTGCTCCAGTCTCTTTTGGATACTGACAAAACAGACCAGAACCAGGGAAGAGTCATTGGGAATAAAAATAAAGGAAAGAGCATTGTAAAGGAAGAATTGAGAAAACTTCTCATTGAATTAAAAACTTCATGGTAGAAATAAGTCTGTTTATATGGCTGAAAAAAAGTATTAAAAGACTAGAGAAGAGAGAAGAGTGTCTCCTCATTTGGGATGATTTGGAGAACAGTTTCAAAATGGGGTTTGCTTTTGTCAAAAGATTGAAGTCAAAGATGTCCTCACACTACCACAGTGAATGAATTGATCTTAAGCCTCATTTAAGGTGAATTAAACAGAACTGACTTCTCAAAATTCTCAAATTCAGATAACTGAACCAGAATGTTACCTACATCTTTCCATCATACAAAGTATTCAATCAATCAACAAACATTTTTTGAGTATCTACTTTGTGCCAAGCACTCTACTAAGAGTCACACAAGTATTATCTCTTTGGATCCTCTTGACAATGCTGGATGGTAAATGCTATCATCATTCCAATTTTAATAGTTAAAGAAGCTGAGGCAGACAGATATTAAGTGATTTGCCTAGGGATACACAATTAATAAGTATCTGGGACAGAGTTTGAATTCAGGTCTTTCTGATTCCAGACCCAGCACTCTATCTAGACATCTCTAAGAATTTAACAAATAAATCCAATCCTACACTAATTCTTGAATGCTTATAACCAACATGTCCCTGTTACTTATAAGGGGAAAATAATTCACACAATGAGAAGAGTAAGTATTAAATAAGGCTACCCATCAGTATCTTGTTTGCTAAAGTGTCAATGATCCATTACTTGTGGAAGATAGCACAACTACCAGATGAGATACATGTCAGGAGAATAGCACAGTGCAAAAATTTATAGGATAAAAGAAAGAATATTTGTGTTTCAGATATGGATATACCACCCACCCCATTCACACTTTCCCTACGGGCATCAGGAGAGTATATTCTTGAAACATTTCAAAGATGAATTGAATTGGTCTAGAACCCCCCTCTCTCCTACCATTTTAGAAAAATGTAATGCAATAGGATTTCAGAGAGTCTTAGTAAGCAACAGCAACATTGTGAAGTTGTTGACATACTGTAAGCCTGCAGGAAGCCTCTGACTCAGGACAACAGCTCCCCATGGAGCCAAAGGCGGGTGTCTCTCTAAATGTGTGACGATCCAACTGTTCACTAGAAAAGATTTGATTAACTTTGAGATGTCTCTGATGGCCCAAAGCTATAAAATAATCCAAAATCAGGGAAATTGGGAGATGAGTAATTATGCTCTGCCTCCCTACTAGGGAAAATTTATCCATGTTATGAAAGTCTCCAGTAGAACAAACTATCTTTCATTGTTTTTTCTTGTATATGAAAACCATTTGACTTTTTAAAGGTAGGGAGCTTAAAAGTGTAGGCAGTTAGCCCTAGTAGAGACTTTGGAAATCCTCTAAATTAGTCATTTCATTTTACAAATGAGAAAAATGGATGCCCACTGTGGCAGACCTGAGACTCATGAAATCTTAAGAGTTGAAAAAATTGAGAGACACTTGGGATTGGTGAGAGATCATAAAAAGCTATGTTCAAATATTAGGAGTGTTATCATGTGGGAACAGGACCAGACCAGAGAACAGAACCAGAAGCAGTGGGCAAAATATTGTGGGGCTGAAGATTTAGACTTGCTATGAGGAAACAATTCTTTTTTAAAATATTGTTTTTACTTATTTCATTAAATATTTTTCAGTAACATAGAAAATAATGTTTAATAATTATTCTTGAGCTCCAAATTCTCTCATCCCATCTGCCTCCCCAATCTCCCACCCATGGAAGGTAAGCACTTTGAATTTAATTATACAAGTGCATTCATGTCAAACATATGCTCATGCTATCCAAGTTACAAAAGAAAACACAAAATAATAAAATAAAGTTTTTAAAAAATTATGCCTCAGTCTACATTTAGATTCCATCAATTTTCTCTGAGAGTGAATAGTATCTTTTATCATGGATTCTTTGGAATTATTTTGATTAAAATACCTAAGTCTATCATAGTTGATCATTTTTATAATATTTCTGGTAGTGTGTACAACATTCTTGTTCTGCTCACTTTACTTTGTATCTGTTCATATATGTCTTCCAAGTTTTTCTAAAACTATCTCTTTCAACATTTCTTATAGCAAATCTACATCATAATCTACAACTTGTTCAGGCATTCCCCAAATGATGGGTATTCCCTCAATTTCCAATTCTTTGCCACCACAAATAGCTCCTAAAATGTTTTTTGCACAAATAGATCCCTTTCTCTTTTTTGATATCTTTGGGATACAGATATAGTAGTGGTATTGTTGAATCAAAGGATATACACAGTTTCATAGTCCTTTGGGTGCATTCCCAAATTATTCTCCAGAATGGTTGGACTAGTTCACAACTCCATCAATAGTATATTAGTGTCCTTATTTTCCACATCCCCTCCAGCATTCATCACTTTCCTTTTCTGTCATGTTAGCCAGTCTAATAGATGTGAGGTGGTATGGCAGAATTATTTTTAATTTGCATTTTTCTAATCAGTAGTTATTTAGAGCATTTTTTCATATGAATATTGTTAACTTTAATTTCTTCTTCCCAAAATTGCCTGTTCATATCCTTTGAAGATTTTTTTAAACTGAGGAATGGCTCTTACTTTTATAAATCTAGCTCAGTTCCCTATATATTTGAAAAATGAGACCTTTATCAGAGACACTAGTTGCAAAAAAATTTCCCTTTTTCCTTTTCCTTTTAATTTTGGCCGTATTTAACTTCCTATAACCTCTTCTACCTTTTTTTTCTCCCAGATGAATTTTGTTACTATTTTTTCTAGTTCTATAAAATAATTATTTGGTAGTTTATTTGGTAGGTCAGCTAGGTGTTAGACCACCAGTCAGTCCTAGAGTTACTACACATCTGACCTCAGACTCTTGATACTTACTAGCTATGTGACCTTGGGTAAATCTCTTTACACTGATTGCCTCCTTGCATCCCAGGACATCTCCAGTCATCCTGATTCATATCTGACCACTAGATCCAGATGGCTCTGAGGAAAAGGGAAGACTGGTGACATAACATAGCACCCCCTCATTCAAATCCAATTCATCCTCTTATCATGGTATCACCTCCCTAATGTCATGGTCTTCCAAGAATGAAGGACAAATACCATCATCATCATCATCATCATCATCATTATCATTAAATAATAATATTTATAAAGCATTTTGCAAATCTTCAAGTGCTATATGATGCTGCCTATTGTGCAAAAGATATCAATTAAGCAGAGTTTTGAGAGAAAAAACAGATTCTAAAAAGCAGAAGTGAGGTGAGAATGCAGATATGGAGATAAGATACAAAGCATCATATATGAGGAGCAGCAAGACAGACATTTTTGCCTGGTCCATAGATTAACTGTATAATGAATAATATATACTAAGACTTCAAACATATGTTAGAGACAAGTAGTGAAGGGCTATAAATGCCAGAGGATTTTGCATTTGATCCTAGAGACAATAGGGAGCCATTGAGATTTTTTTGAATAAATATTAGAGATTTAGGACTGGAAGAAATTTGAGTACACCTTCTTCACTTTACAGATGAGAAAACAAGAAGAGAAAGAGGCTAAGAGATTTGTCCAGTTTCATACAGTTGGAGGTCTTCCTGACTCTGAGTCCATTGCTCAATTCATTACTCCACTAGGAACTCCATATAGTTAGATAGTATGTAGAGTCAGACCTACACTTTTGGAAAATCTTTTTGGCAGTTGTGTGGAGGATGATTTGAGGCAGGGAGACCAATGAAGAGGCAACTACAATTGTTCAGATGAGAGGAGATGAGAACCTAAGAGAGGTGATGACTATGAAATTAGAGTTGGACCCTTCTAATCCTTATTCCATATGGTAACCATCCAAATATTAGAAGATAACTAACATGTCTTTCTCAAATCTCTTCTTCCAAAGCTTGATTATTATCCCTTCAGCTGAGTCTTGCACAACATAGTATCACTTTCCCTCCCTATTCCAACTTCCTTTTCTTGGATCTTCTCAACCTTATTAATGTTCTTCATGAAATATGATACTCAGAATTCATTACAGTATGGCAGCCATTACCAGGTTAGAATACTATGAAATTATCTTCCTTCCTTCTGGATACCATGCTTTATTTAATGTAGACTAAAGTGATATTTCCAGATTTAGCTGTCATCACACTACTGACTAATGGTTTATGATCCACTAAAATTCATGAATTCTTTTCACATGAACTAGAAGCATGTAATGATTAAAAGGTCATTTAGTTTCTTTGTCTTATATGAATGCTGGCATGACAAACTCCTTTGTATAGTTTCATAACAATTATACAAGCTTAGGAAAGAATCAATCAAGCACTAAGAATTTATAAAATGCATATTATGTGTCAAGTACTATGTGAAGTTGTGAGGTTATGAATACTTCAAAGAAAATTCCTGCCCTCTAGGAGCTTACACACTACAGAAAGAAACAACATGCACACATATAAGTGTATATAAAATAAGTATCCAGTGGAGGTGAGAGAGCTCCAGGGCAGGAATGTTTTAATCAATCCTGAAAAGAATATCCTGGAAATTGAGCACTTGCAAGTTAAAATTGCGATCCTGGGGTCTTAAATTTAGAACTAAAGGAACTATAGAGATCATCTAGTCCAGAGATTCTACAAAGTAAGGTGCCATGAACTTGTTCTTTCAATGTTGTTATGTTATTTAGTGATTTCAGTTGTGTTCAACTCCCAAAAGCCCAATTTAGGGTTTTCTTGTTAAAAATTCTGAAGTAATGTGCCATTTCCTCACCCAGTTCATTTTATAAATGAGGAAATTGAGACAAAAAAATGGCTAAATAACTTGCTCATAGTCATATAGGTAATGTGTATGAAGTCAGATTTAAACTTGGGTAGATGAATCTCCCTGACTCCAGGGCCCAGCACTCTATCCATTGTTACCTAGTTACCCATATTTTCAATATTTAGATCATTGTACTTCCATATAATTGGTTTCTTTCTAAGTCCCATGTATTTTAGTTTATACATTTCAAAACATTACTCTGAGAAAAGGTTCCATAAGATTCACCAATCATCAAGGGGATTCATGACATCGAAAAGTAAAGAATCTCCATCTAAGTTTGCCTTTCCTATTATTGAGGAAACTAAGGTTTGACCAATTCATGTGATTTGTCCAGGATGCAAAAAGTAGGGTGTGGTTGACCTGGAATTTAATCTCAGACCCTTTGACTACAAATTCAATGCTCTTTACACAATAATACACTAGCATCCAGATCATTCATACATGAACCTAAAGAAAATCACCCAGAAGATAGATAGAGAATGGGAAAAACCCTCCCCCAAAAAAACCCTAAAATTAAAATTAGCTTAAGGAAAACTAGTTTGAGGAATACAAATGAAACATAGGAATAAAATTCTAAAATAATATAAAGTTTAAAAAAATAGACCCAGAAGAAAAGGGTATAAACTAATTACAACCATTGAAGAGGAGACATGAATAGCAATGAAAGAACAAAACAGCAAGAACTCTGATGGAGACTTGAAGCAAATGACTAAACAGTAGTTGTATCATTTTATGCATAGAATTTCATTTATTTAAATGTGAAGAGTTACAAAGCAAGTTTAATTGGTTGTATTGATGTTTCAACATGAAATTTATAATAAATCACTTTATAAAGTAACAATAAGCAGAAAAGGTAGGTCAGGCTTTAAATTAATGGGTGTGATTTATATTTGTACCAGTTCTGCAAAACATATTTATGCCCCAGAATGGGTATTAAACTCATGTTTTAGAGGAACAGGAGGAATTAATCAATATAATGGTAGTCACTCAAGAAATACAATTCATTTATCCTGTTGCTTCAACAAAGGAGCTATGTTTTTCAAAAGTTCTATGACTGAACCCTGGGCTAACATTTACTTCCCAAATGTATTTCTCTTCTCCTATTATTGCCTTCTAATAAAGGTAAAGGAACTCACCATGTGTCTTTCTTATCTGGAAGGAGCAGCCTCACATGAACTGGAGCTGCCAAATCTTAATCTCTTCAGCTTCTTCTAGCAACCTGGGAGAGCAAGAGTTCCAAAACATCCCTGAAAGGATCATCCTGTTAATAGACTGAATTCGTTGATCTATATCAAATCCTTGTTGAATTCTGCAGGTTTAAATCAATTCATTTGAGTTCAGTGAAGCAGGTTGGTGAAACCATGGCTAATGTTGGATTTGGAGTATAAAAACTCTGAGATGGATGTGAAACAAATTTGGCTAGGGTGGTCCCAAGACACTAGACAATCTATTGCTAAAACCAAAAAAAAATGATGGGGCATAGTGGATAGCGTGTTTAAGTCAAGTTTAAGAAAGGTCTGAGTTTTAATCCTGCCTTAGACACTTAGTTGTGGGATCCTGGACAGTCATTGAACTTTCTGTTTAGTCATCAGCAAAATGGAGATAATGATAGCATCTACCTTCCAGGGTTCTTTGTGAGTATCAAATGTAATGATAATTGGAAAATTCCTTGCAAATGTTAAAGTACTATGTAAATATTAGTTATTATTCATATTCTAAGATCAACATTAACCATGGAGTTTTCCAGGTAGTGGAAAGATTTCCAAAGGAACTTGTGGAAACCTCATCTCTGGAGAACTTTACATAAATACTCTGTGCTCCAGTCTATAAGGGAAGACTCTATGAGCCTTAAGATTAGACTTTCTCTCTTTAGTGGATTAGTAGCAATAGATGATCCCCAATACTGTGAAATCAAATCAAGGATGTAGAATAGAGTAAGTGATAAGAGGATAATGTAACCTATTAGAGAACTTTAATCCAGAGTGGCTGACAGATGAAGCTCCATAATACTTAGTCCATATTTGTGACCTATTCAAGAGACAAGCATAATTTCCCCCAATTTATAAACCACTTTTCAAATAGAGCATGAGGGGGCAACTAGGTGGTGAAGTGGATAGAGCACCTGTCCTGGAATCAGGAGGACCTGAGTTCAAATTTGACCCCAGACTGATAATAATTACCTAGCTGTATGATCTTGGGCAAGTCATTTAACCCCATTGCCTTGCAAAAAAAAATCGAGCATAATAGGGTATTAGATGCTATGGGACTATGGGATAGTGGAAAGAGAAGTAAACTTGTAATCAGAAAACCTGGATTCTAGCCCATGTTCTGCCTCTAAATAACTATGAGTCCTTGGGACCTGGGTGGTTTTTTAATGGCTCTTCATGGCCAATATCATATTCAAACCTATCTTTGTATAACAAACTTTTCCTCCTTTCCCAGGCTGATTTATTGGATGATAAACATAGTCTATTAGCAGGGCCATACTCAAAAACCTTTTCCAATTCGATATGACCAGCTAGATCTTGGCCTTATCGAACATCACCTTGGAGGATCTGTCTTCACCAACATATTGAGGCATAGGAAGAGAACGTTTGTAGTGGACTGCTAGTCCAAAAAAATGCCATTTTCATGTCTATGTTTCCAATAATTCCCTTATATTACCTTTTCTAAGATTTGAAAAGAATTTTGTCAGCTTTAAAGTGAATTTTTTTTTATCATTCATCTGGGCATAAGATTCCATCTGTATAGGGAATTCCTAGTGTGGAACTCAATTCACTGATATAGATTGTCCATTTCTCTGTAACTTATAGTCTTAGAAAGTTGTCTGGGTCAATGAGAGGTGATATGACTTATCCAATCCAAATGTGTCAAAGACAGGACTTTACCTCAAGTCACACTGAGTCTAAAGTCAGACCTGTATCCTCTATGGCACACTGCCTCTCATTATTATTGCTGTTGTTATATGGGGATAAATTATGGTTGGTGTTTTATTTATAAGATGAAATTTATGGGGGCAGAATCAAGATGGCTGAGTAAAGGCAGAGAACTGAAAACCTTCATTTTATAAATGATCATTTCATTGACTACTTAAATAATGTAATTAAAAACTGCTTCTAGCTCACTTCTTTTAGCCAGCACTCCCTTAAACAAATCTTTCTATAGCATTAGCTGTCAGAGTCAGTCAGATTCCAAGTGTCTCTTATTTTGGTCCCTGTAATACACAAAATTAAAGAATTGGACGTTTTGTGAGTCAAGGTAGGACAATCTTTTACTGCATGTGTTTCCACAAGATCATAGACTGAGAAGTGAAAGAGACTTCAGAGGCCATCTAGCTCGACCTTCTCATTTTCAAATGAAGACATTAAGGCAAAGGGAGATTAAGTAACTATTCTAAAGTTTCACACAGTGTCAAAGGCAGGATTTGAACCCATGTCTTCTGAGTGCTGTCCAGGACTCTTTCCATTGGTCCATGACATGGGAAGAGTTTCCAATGACAGGAAATATTCAGAGGCATTATTAGGTAGTCCTCAAGAACTAAATAGGCTGTGGTCAATCATTTTCTCAGTCAGAAGACTGGTTTCAGCATGCTCAAACAATCTTGCCCCTTGTGTGAGTGGGTTTTATTAACAATTCACTCTCCACCAGAGGTATAGCTTTCCTTTCCAAGTCACTCATTCCATCTCCCATTATAGAATCTTATTTTCAATCCCACCCATCCCCTAGTTTACAAAAAACAAATAACAGTTGCCAGGGGGAGAAAAGAATACAGATACTTATATCTGATTCCCTTGCAGTCTGGAATACCTACAAATTCACAGTTCTATTTTTAGTGGTATGATGGTTCCAGATTCTTTGTCAGACTATTAACAGTTCAATATCCATTTCCCCCACACACACATGTTGCTCTGATATCTCTAAAGAATGACATGCTCCCAACATAATCATTTAGGCAAAGTATCCTTCATTTCTGAAGAGGTAAATCAGTTCCTCCCTTACTTTCTACTGATCTATATTCACAAACATTAACTAAGATTTGATGCATATCTTGGATTTCTATTCATCAATTATTTTAATCATATTTGCTAATTTAAGAGACTAAACATTTAGACAGGAATAGAGAACCTCTGGCATGTGGACCATATTGGTCTGGTATTGCCAAGGCAACCTCAGGTGGGACTCAAAATTCAATAAATCTAGGTGCTTTTTAGTTTAATTAAATTTTTGACCAAGTAAAGCCCCAAATGATATTATAAATATCCAAATGGCCATTGGCAGAAGAAAGGTTCCCTACTCCAGCTTAGAACAAAAATCAGTTTCTCAAGTTATAGGGAAGGGCAGCTAGGTGGTGCAGTGGATAGAGCACTGGCCCTGGAGTTAGGAGGACCTTAGTTCAAATCCAGTCCCAGACACTTAATAATTGCCTAGCTGTGTGACCTTGGGCACGTCACTTAAAACCCATTGCCATAAATAAATAACCAAATTAAGTTATAGGGAAGCAGGGGTGTTTAAAGTGAATAATAAACCACATTTGAAACTCCTTTAGAGCTTATGGATTAGTGAAAGAAAATTTGTTTGCCTGCAGATATCCTCTGCATCCCCTTGCCCTCTAAGTTTTTGGGTTGGAGCTCTAAAAAAAAAAGGTTCTTGGAAATGTAAAAATTTAGGTTATTTTCCAAGTTAATGAGCACAAATACCAGTAATTTTTGTCTATGGCCATTCTGCCCTATTATTTGTCTAAAAGTCTGGAGACAAGGTATGAGTGGTACTTGGTTCTTATTCTGAGAGATGCACAAGGACATGGAATGATAGCTTGCATCACTTTCTGTATTAAAAGTTGAAAAGTTGAGAGAGCATATGATTAGCTGCTTATACCTTGCACCATAGTGATGAAGAGGATCAAGCACTAGTCAAAACACATTCTCTTGTTTCATAGTCATATGAATTATTGCCTAGATTTAATTCTTTTCTGGAGTGGGATGGAGAGAGGATTATCAAAAAGGGGTAAAAAGTGAAATAATGGCTGAGAAAATGGAGACACTGAGTGTAGACTATTCATTTATTTTAGGTTTTTGCAAGGCAAATGGGGTTAAGTGGCTTGCCCAAGGCCACACAGCTTGGTAATTATTAAGTGTCTGAGGCCAGATTTGAACTCAAGTACTCCTGACTCCAGGGCTGGTGCTCTATCCACTGCACCACCTAGCTGCCCCTAGACTATTCATTTTAAAAAGACTGGCATTAATAGACGGCTAAGTGAAGGCAGGAAATTCCAGAGGTTCTCCTCCAGACCATTCCAAATGATTTTCAGTAATGGCTCTAACCAAATTTTGCAGAACCTAAAGAAAGACTGAGTGAAATGATTTTCCAGTCCAAGACAACTTGGAAGATCCAAGAGAAGGGTCTGTTACACCAGAATTAGAAAGAACCTGTAGCAAAACCCTGGTCACTGGTTGCATCAGAGCAAATCAGTTTCAGCCATCCAAGAATAGGCCATAGGGCACCTAGGTCCCTGGAGAGGGGGCACCTGGGTCCATGATGGCTTCCAAACTTCCCAGCCCAGGAATTGCCAAGGAAAACTTGGAATGTCAGTGGGAAAAGTGTTCTACACCAGAGTTAGTGTGGAGTGCAATGCAAGTCTCAGCACAGCCCTCAGTACAGAAGTCATGAGTAGGTATGGGAACCACCCAGCATGGAGTCACCTAGCAGCAGCTGCTCCCAGAGCACTTAGCCCACAAGCAGGATGGTAAGGGAGCAAGGGAGATTGCAGAGATCTCTTTGCTATTCCTGGAGCAGGACTCTGCGCTTTACCCATACTCAGATTCAAGTCACAGTCTATGACTTCATACTGTCATAGCAGAGCAGGGACCCTCCTCACAGTGCCAGGGCAGAGGGTAGTGCTTGTGATCATCCATAGACCAGAACACAGACCAGGAGAACAGTCAGAGCCTCTCATAAGATCTTGAAGGAATTGAGAACTTGCAGATCCCTGGGGGCTATCCTTGAAAACAGCTGCAAAATCCCTCAAAAGTTTGGGAAAGTGCCTCTCCTCTTCCACCCTGAAAGCAGGACTCCACCTTAACAAAGAATTAAAATCAAGTCATAAGCTGGAGAAGTATCAAGCAACAGAAGAAAAAAAAATCGGACCATAGACAACTACTTTGGTCCCAAGGAGAATCAAATTACACATTCAAAAAATAACAAAGGCAAAACATCTATCCAAAGCCTCCAAGAAAAAATGAATTAGTCTCAGATTACGGAAGAGCTCAAAAGAAATTTTGAAAATCAAGTAAGGGAGGTACAGGAAAACTGGGAAGAGAAATAAGAACAATGCAAGAAAAACATGAAAACCAAGTCATCAGCTTGATGAAGGAGATACAAAAAATACTGGAGAAAATAACATCTAAAAATCCATTTTAATTCAAATGGAAAAAGTGGTCCAAAAGGTCAATGAGGAGAAGAATTCCTTAAAAAGCAGAATTAGTCAGATGGAAAAGGAGATAAAAAAAGTTCTCTGAAGTAAATAATTCCTTCAAATGTAGAATGGAGCTAAGGGAAGCTGTTGACTTTGTGAGAAATCAAAAAATGATAAAACAAACCCAAAAGAATGAAAAACTAGAAGAAAATGTAAAATATCTCTCTTGGGAAAATAACTAACCTGAAAACAGATCCAGGAGAGATAATTTTTAAATTATTGGGCTCCCCAAAAAGTAATGACTAGGAAAAGAGCCTGTTTCATTTTTCAAAAAATAATCCAGGAAAATTGTCCTGATATTCTAGAAGCAGAGGGTAAAATAGACGTTGAGGGAATCCACCAATCACCTAAGGAAAGAAATTCTAAAATAAAACCTTTAAGGAACATTATAGCCAAATTCTAGAACTCCCAAGTCAAGAAGAAAATAATATAAGTAACCTAAAAGAAACAATTCAGATATCATGAAACTACAGTCAGGATTACACAGTATTTAGCAACATCTACAATAAGGGTTGATAGGGTTTGGCATATGATATTCTGGAAGGTAAAAGAGCTTGGATTACAACCAAGAATCAATTATTCAGCAAAACTAAACATACACTTTTTGGGGGGAAAGATAGACATTAAATGAAATAGGGGACTTTCTTTTTTTAATTTTTTTTTAGGCTTTTGCAAGGCAAATGGGGTTAAGTGGCTTGCCCAAGGCCACGCAGCTAGGTAATTATTAAGTGTCTGAGACCGGATTTGAACCCAGGTACTCCTGACTTCAGGGCCAGTGCTTTATCCACTACACCACCTAGCCACCCCAAAATAGGGGACTTTCAAACTTTCCTCTTGAAATGATCAGAGCTGAACGGAAAGTTTGATCTTCAAATACAGGACTCAGGTGAAGCATAGAAAGAGTGGATGGGAAGGACAAATTATGAGGAATTTAATGATGCTGAATTGCTTGTATTCCTGCATGGGAAGATGATACTGATAACTCCTATGAGCCTTCTCATTTATTAGGATAGTTATAGACAAGGCACAGGAGGGAGATAAATATGAAGACATAATATAAAGATGGAGCTGATGGACAAGAAAGGAATGTACTGGGAGAAAGGGAAAGGAAAGGTAGAATGGGTGAAGTTATTTCACATAAAAGAGGCAAGTAAAAGCTTTTGCCATGGAGTGGAAGGGGGGATGGTGAGGGAGGAATGATTGAGAATTCACTCTCATCAGAAGTGTCCCAGAGAGAAAATAACACACACTCAATTGATTATAGAAATCTATCTTACCCTAGAGGAAAAAAAAGAAGAGGAAAGGGATGGGAGAAAGGGGATGGAGGAGAAGAGGGAGGTGTAGGTAATAGAAGAGAGGAAAGATCGTGGAAGAGGGTATTCAGATACATACACTTTTGAGGAGGGACAGAGTGAAAGGAGAGAAAGAGTAGAATAAATGGGGGTGGGAAGAAATGGGATGGATGGAAATATAGCTAGCAATAACAAATGTGGGAAAAATATCAAAGCAATTTCTCTGATAGACATGATAAAAAATGCAATCCATCTCAAAGACAGGGCTGATGATATCTGAATACAGACTGAAGCACACTTTTTTTCTTTCTCTTGCTTTCTTTTTTTGAAGTTACTTTATCTTTGTGAGGGGAGGGGAGATTATGTTTACTATTACAACAAGACTATTGTAGTAATGTGAAAAAAACTAAAGTCTGGCAGGGAAGTGATTAAAAAAAAAAAAGGTTAGTTTTACAACTTGGCAAAACTGATGTGGATAGTGATAATGGTGTTGATATTGCTGTTAGAGTTAGAAAAGACTTGATCATATTTAAAAATATAGAAGGAGTTAATCCTTAAGATAAAACAGATAAAACAAATAGAGCAAGATCCTAAAAGATGAGAGAAGAGATGTTAATGAAGAAAACAAACGTACTAGGAGGCATGGGTGCCTTTTCCTCATGTCTTCTCTCTTTTTCTTTCTTTACTCTGCTTCTTCCCTCCTACCAACCTGCAATTACAATGAGAAGTTAGATTTCCATAGGAGGGTGGTCATGTGACTATAATTTGTTCTCAGCATCCTAGGGTAACCCCAGTCTGGGGGAGCTATATTTCCCCTACTTACAACTATAGCTCCTAATCCTTCTCTAGTGTGTTTTCCACTTAACAAATCTATCAATGTGGAACCATTAATTTTAGAATGGAAACATATACTAAACAGAAAGCAAAGCAAGAATAATAAAAACATGTTTTCCCCCATAAACTTATGACTCTCTCTCTCTCTCCTACAAATGCACATAAAATCTATGGAGAAGAATGGGCATAAGTTTACAGAAACCTGACAAAGCTACAATTTAGTGGGTGAAGTCATGTATCCAGAAAAATTCACAACTCTGAACTAAATGTCTTGTTGTCCTTGGTCCACTTGGGGAATCATCTACTTCATGAATTATCTGCAGAACTGTACAGGATCACTTTTCTGCCAGCTGCCAAAGGATTTCTTCTACCAATCATCTCCCAACAGCAACACAATTCCTTTCATCAGCTCCCAGCAACAAAACTTCACTTCAATCACTTCATCTCCCAGCAAGAGAAGTAAAACTTCTATTTCTTTAATTGCTGACAGAAGCAGAATAGATAAATATAATCTCTAAAGACCTATGCTTTGCTCTAGTTCTCAGCTCAGCAACTTATCTATAAATTGCCTACTCATCTGTACTTGATATTTGATACTTGTACTATTCTTTTTTTAACTTTTTTAAAAAAGTGTTTATTTTTACATTGTAATCATGGTCTGTCCCTCCCTCTACTCTTCTCCCCCCCCCCCCACAAAAATGAAATGAAGTTAAGTGAAATAAATAACAAAACTTTCATCATAAGTATGAACATTCCAGAAAAACAAATTTCCACATTGGTCATGGCTTAAATTCATTACCTCTCCAACAGGAGTTAAATGGTATGTTTCATCTTCAATCCTCTGGATTCATATTTTTTCATACGCCTTCCCTTTCAAATTTGTTTTTCTCTACAATGTTGTTGTCATTGTATAAACTGTTCTCCTAGTTCTACTTACTTCAATATACATCCTCTCATAGAAGTCTTCACAGTTTCTTCTAAAATTGTCCACTTCATCATTTTTTATGGCAAAATATTCCATTTAATTTACATTCCCCAGTAGGAAGACAGCCTTTTAGCTGTCAAGTGTTGACTACTACAAAAAGAGTTGTCACAAAGATTTTTCTACATGTAGATTATTTTCCTCTGTTACTTTTGGGGCATGGTTCCAAATGTTTTTCCTGAATGACAGAAACAATTCACAGTTCCACCAACACTGTATAGTGTACCTGTTTTCCTGCAGTATCTCTGTTTGTCATTTCCTTTTTTGTCAGTCTGATGATTGAGGTGAAACCTCAAAGAGGCTTTAATTGGCATGTTTCTAATTATTGGTGATTTTAAGTGTTTTTCCCCCATGGTTATTGATAGCTTGAATGTCTTCCTTTGAAAACTGCCTACTCCTGTCATTTGACTATTTATCTAATAGAGAATGACACCTTGTCTTCTTTCAAGCAGCAGGAGGCAGTCTTAATACCTTCTCCCCACTGGGAGTGAAACTATCCCCATGCCCCTCATTCTTTTTTAACTTCACTTCAGTTTTTGCTCTAGTTCTTCCATCTCTCTTCCAGAACTTCCTCAAATTCTGTTTTCTATGTTAGGGTAAAAAGCAAAAATGCACATTCCTATTATATAAATATATCACTAAATAAATGATACAAAATTATTCCATAGTTATCAAAAAGATAAAGTTACAATGGTTTCTTATCCATCAAAGTCTTTGTAATAGTCAGGCATAAATTAGCTGTTAAGAAACCAGACACTTCAATCTTCATTACTTTCAATTAGTGGGGTTTTTTTACTCTGAAGGACAGATTTCTCTTAGGTCCCCTCAGAATGGTGTTTCTCTGTTTCTCTCCAAGATTTTTTTACAGGTTCTCTTGGAAATGTTCATCATTCTGCCCCTTCTCAAAAACAGAATTAGTCAAATCTAAAATATGCAATCCCTTCACTAGTGTGCAGATACAACTTAGAGGAAAAAGATAAATTTCCTTCCCTCGAGGTAATGAGGTTAGGATGGGCATACTGAAAAGTACACTGAAAAATTCTGAGGTACCTAATAGGAAAATTGAATAAACTATTATCTGGAGATCTCTAAAGCAGAAGTCAAAGTCATCTACTGAGAATGAGGGATCATATAGGTTTGGGAGTTTGAAGAGCTTCTGAAAACTTTGAAATACCTCACATTTTTCTTGTGCTTTGTAAAATATTTTCCTGTATGAGGTAGATATTAGAAGTGTTATTATTCTCATAAAAACTGGATCTTATTGATTTACCCATTCTAACATAGAATCAGACATAAGATATTAATTCATGTCCCCTGACTCCAAGAATTCTATACTTTAAGAAATTATGAAGTGGATTGTTTTAAAGGAAGCTGTGAAATTATGTATCTCAAAGTGAGGAGACATAGGGGAAGAAGAGGTTTTGTTTAAGATTCAGTGAGTAAAAAGCAACAAGAGGTGACTAAAAGAATAGTTGCATAGAATTGAGGGTCCAACTAAATATGGTGAATCAGTAATGTAGCCAATTATTTTTTCCCAGCTGCACTCTCCATCTTGGGGTCAAGACTAGTAAAAAACATAGACAGTGGTGTGTACCAGAGCTGACGATTAATTAGACAGATAGAGTAGAAAGATGTGACATCAAGACAATCTTGGGTGAGAGTGGAAACCATCACTGAACTTCAATTCAATTGAAAACATTTACTAAGTTTCTACTACATACATTACAGTGTTTGATGTTGGATACAAAGACACAAATGGATGGAAGTTACTGCCTTCAAAAAAGGTTTTTCTCCTGAGATAATAGAGAATATACACAGATATGTAAATATAAAGTATATATAAAATTATATAAGGTAATTTCAAGGAAAAAAGAGAGCTCTTCTCAGTAGTTCAGTGATCAAAGACAAATCTAAAAGACTTGTGATGGAAAATGCCATCCACATTCAGAGAAAAAAATTATGGAGTCTGAATGCGAAGCAAAGAACACTATGTTCACTTTTTAAAACTTCCTTTATGTTTTTCTTTCTTTCTCATGGTTTTTTCCCTTTAGTTCTACCTCTTCTTTCTCAACATGACTAATATAGAAATATGTTAAACACCATTGGGGGAAGGGAAGGGACAGTGGAGAAAAAAATGTTCTCAAATTTTTCAAAAAGATGAATGCTGAAAACTATTTTTGCATGTAATTAAAAAATAAAAAAATAATCAAAAAGAGAAGGAAAGGCACAATACCCTTTGATCCAGCAATACCAGTCTCAAAAACACAATACAAAGGGGAAAAGACTCACATGTACAAAAATATTTATAGCAGCTCTTTTTGTGATGGTAAAGAATTAGAAATTGAGGGGATGCTGACCAATTGAGGAATGGCTGAGTAAGTTGTGATATCTGAATGTAGTGAAATATTATTGGGCTATAAGAATATAATGGAGCACTATGGGGCTATAATTAGACAGATTTCAGAAAAACCTGGAAAGATTTCATGGACTGTTTCTGAGTGAAGTGAGCAGAACAGAGAACATTGTACATAGTAATAGTAATATAAATTATGTTAGACAAAGTTATATAGTGATCAAACACAATTCCAAAACACTTATGATTGAAAATGCCAACCACATCCAAAGAAAAACTGTGGAATCTGAATGCAAATCAAAACTCTTCAATTTTTTTGTCTTTTGCTTTTTTCCTTTCTTGTGATTTTCTCTTTTGTTCTGATTCTTCTTACCTAATATGACTAATATGGATATATGCTTTAAAAAAAGAAGAAAAGACACAAGTCACTGGGTAGGTGGGGCATCATTTCAGAGGTGATCTCTGAGAAGGATTTTGAAAGATGCTAGGGATACTGGGAAGGGAAAGTGAGGAGCAAGTATATTCCAGACACAGGGAATCATTTATGTAAAAATAAAGATACAAGAGATGGAATTGTGAATGAAGGGAACTTTTAGGAGGTAAATTGGATTAGAACTCTGGATATATAAAGTGTAACAGAAGGGGAAGAAAATAAGTATTTCTATGGTACCTGGTATAGGCTATGCACTGTGCTAAATGTTGAACTTTTACAAATACCTCATTTGATCTCCATGACAATCCTGAAAAGTAAAGGTTATTTTACATTTGAAACTATGATGATGTAATCCATCATATTAATTATTTTTGAGAAGGGGCAGAATTATGAACATTTCCAAGAGAACCTGTATAGCTTTCAAGAGATGTGTATATATAGACACACATCTATCTATGTGTACCACACTATAGAGATTTAAAGACCTACACTTGGTTTCTAAAGAATAAAATTTGCGGGCGGCTAGGTGGTGCGGTAGATAGAGCACCAGCCTTGGAGTACCTGGGTTCAAATCCGACCTCAGACACTTAATAATTACCTAGCTGTGTGGCCTTGGGCAAGCCACTTAACCCCATTGCCTTGAAAAATCTAAAATAAAAAGAATAAAAATTGCAAAAGGACAGAATAAATGAGGTATGATATGGTGTGATGAGATAACAGCTAATATAAAAAATATGGGAAAGTTTTAATCCACTGAAGGTTCAGTATGAGTCAAGAATGTGATATAATAGAAAAACTCCCATAAAGTAAGACTGCCTTAATAAGAAGGACATAAGAAGGAAAGGTACCATGCCCTTTGATCTAGCAATACCAATATCATAGGCCATAAAAAGAGAAAAAGACCCAAGTGTACAAAAATATTTATAGCAGCTCTTCTTGTGGTTGGCAAGGAATTAGAAATTGAGGGGATAAGCCTCAATTGAGGAATGGTTTTTGAACTAAATATGTGTCACTTGTCTATTGCAATCTATCCTACAGACAACAACAAACATTCAATTCTGGGCACCTCTTTCAAAATTGGGATTTAAAAAAAAAATAAGAAAAATCAAGATAACAAATTTGGGAGAGATCCTAGAAGACCAGTGGAAAAATTGGGCATATTTAATCTGGGGAGGATGGAACTGAAGAAAGCTAGATTTCATAATTTCAGGAAAATATTACCAACAGTTAGAGCTCTATGAATGACATAAGAGCATAATAGAATACTATTGTGCCATAAGAAATGATGAAGGGGACAATTTCAGAGGAAATTAGACAGACCTTTATGAACAGATGCAAAGTAAAAATGAATGGAACTAAGAACCACTACAATGATAACGTTATAAAGCAAAGCAAATTTGTATGACATTAGATCTTTTATCATTACAATAATAAACCACACATCCATAAGAAAGAAAATGAAGCATGCTCTTCATTTCCTGGAAGAAAGGTGATGAACATAAAAAAATAGACACTTATTTTCAGATGTGACTAAATAGGAATTTTCATTTTCCGTACTATGTAGAAATCAATAGAGGTATTTTAAATTTTTTAATTAAATGGAGCAAAGAGGAAGACACGAGGAAAGAGGACAGGGTAATTTTTTTAAATACCTATTGCCTTGAAAATAAAAAAATAGTAATAAACTAAAAATAAATAAATAAATGGATTAGTAGATAGATAGATAGATAGATAGATAAATAAATAAGCAGAAAAGGAAGAAGACAGTAGTCGATCTTCCTTCCCTGAAAGTCAAAGAATAGAAACTATATGACCACAGTTGGTGATGTTGTAAATGTTATTCTTGCTTTGGGCTAAATAAAAGACCTCTGACATTTCTCCATGCTCTGAAATTCTATGATTTTATAATAAAACAATCACTTTCATTACCTTCTAATCTCTTATCACCAGTCTCCTTCTAAGTGCTCTAATGTAAAAACAGGAATGACCAAATCTTTAATTCAATTGAGAGATGCATGTTATAATTCTCACTGTCCCTGTCCCTGGCTGTGCCAAGCTACTCCTGAAGGATGTGACTAAATTATACCCTCAGATTTTGGTTCTGGACCAATATAGCATCAAAAAGTTAGTTTCAATTGGAATACCAGACTCTCATTAGAAAATACATTAAGCTATATCCAGGTTCAACAATAGATTGAGAGTTAGACTGAGACTCAGGGAAATCTGGGTTCAAATTATGCCTCAGACATTTCAATAATTGTGTGACCCTGAGCAAGTCTCTTTGCTTCAATTTCTTCATTTTAAAATGAAATGGTTGAATTTTTAAGCCTCTAAGATTTCTCTCAACTTTAAATCTATGATCCTATGACTCTATGATCTCCATTTTCATCTCCATATAATCCCATTTTAATCCAGCCCAAACAAGTTTTTATGGTCCATGTATCAAACCTAAGTTCTCCCTACCAATCTTTAGATATTCCAAAGAGAAGAAGACCATAGTTTTGTGCATGCACTGGATGTAATTCCATCTAAGCCCAGGTTCTGGATAATGGACAATGCTCTTGTGATTTCCCAATCTCCAATGGAGTGAAACAAGGATATGTCCTTGTTCCCATGCATGATGCTTCCAGCCATATTTTTAAACATCTTCAATGAGCATGAACACAGCATAAAAGTCAGCTACCACTCAGACAGTAAATGTTCCAACTTGAAAGGCTACAAGTCAAGAGCAAATTAGAGGTAATGTTGGTGCATCATTTTCTGCCTAGAGATGATTGTGTACTTGATGGAATTTTTGAAGCTGAGTTGCAGCAAGGTAGGGATTGATTCTCTGCTGTTTGAGCTAATTTTGACCTAACAATTAACACCATGGAAACCCAGGTGCTCCATTAGCCAGCACCACTCCATCCATATGTGGAACCAACAGTTATAGCAAATGGAGAAGTTTTGAATTCTGTGAATAAATTCATTTCTCTTGGCAGTATAGTTTGCAGGGGAGTACATAATGATAATGAGACTGACACATGCATTTCCAGAGCTAGATTAGAGTTTGAGAGACTCTGAAAGAAAGTGTGAGGAAGAAGAGGTATTAGACTTACTACCAAACTGAACATCTACAGTCATTGTGTTGATCTCATTGTTGAATGCCTATGAAAATGGAGAGTCTTCCAGCACCATGTCAGGAAACTGAAAAAATTGTCTTAGGAAGATTTTGAGGATCATCTGGCAGGAGAAAATACCAGACACTGAGGTCCTTTTTTTGAGCGAGCTAAAATACCAAGCATTCAAATGTTACTACAAAGAGTTCATCTCTAATATTATTTTGAATGTCAAATGTACAATAACCAAAGGAACTATTTTATGGTGAACTCACACAGGACAAGTACTAACAAGAAGGTCAGAAAAAGTAATATACAGACACCCCGGAAAGTATCACTTAAGAATTTTAGAATTGGTTGTGCCGCATGGAAGATACTGACACAAGACCACCCAGCATGGCATGCCCTCATCAGTGAGGGGGGTTGCACTCTCTGAGGAAGGCAGAATGGAAGCAGCTCAAAGGAAATGTGAGATCTGTTAATTTAGAGTACCCACCCCAGGTTCACATGGACTATTTGTGTCAGACACATGGTAGAACATTCCGAGTTTCTATTGGTCTGATCAGCCATAGTTAGTCACACTGTAACTCATCTCTAACACAGTGGTGTCATTTTGGTCCTCTTCACTACCAAAGGACAAGAATTAATCAACCAACTAAATCAATCCTCTCATTTTATAGGTAAAGAATCTCAAAGGATAGAGACTTGAACCCAGTCCTCTGCTATAATTGACATGGGGAAGTTATAAGGATTTTTTTAAAAGAGCAAAAGTAAGGGATCTGGTCTGCTGGCTGACTCCTTTCTTGTTTCCCTTTAATATCAACACTGCCTGAGAAGTTGTTGGGATTCCAGGGGTCCTGGAGATCCAGTTATTTTGCAATTAACAAGGGTAAGAGCCTTTTCTGAATTACTTGCTTGGGGGCTCAGACTTTATAACTAAGCAATTGTTCCTGTCCACTGGGAATGGACTCTAACTAAATGAGCCTCAGTCTGGAGCAAAGATGACCTTGGGTTTTAAGCTAGCTTCACTTTCTCTTCTTCTTTACTCATATTTTCCTAATCATCTTTTCTCTTGTTCCTGATAGTGAGAGAAGGATTAGCAGAAGGAGCTCTGAATTCTGAATTAGTTGCAGCTCTGATCATTGATTTGGGACCAAAAAACCATCAAGCTTTATTGTAAACATCTA